>NW_019215796.1:0-5222 GCF_002532875.2 Varroa jacobsoni | reverse complement strand
TGGCTGGCTGGCTCTTAGTACGAAACGAGGTGTCTATATGCCCAGGTTCAACCCTAAACCGCAACGTGTCCCTAATATTAGCAGCTAGGCAAATACGCTGCTCACTGGGCTAGCACGAGGATACGGAGTCTTGTCTAAGGTAATCGAAATTTTCTTACATTTCAATTCATGTTTAAGGTATCTTTAAAACTCTAGCGTAATTGCTGCGCGGAAGCGGACAACTAGTACTAAGCATTGACTTGTGCACCGTAGAGACTACGGGACGTTCCAAAAATTGAGTACAGTTTATCGATGTAGTTAAACACAGCTTGCTAAGGTGGAAAAGTTCACACAATATAGGGCTTCGTGTGAAATGGAATTATATGAACGAACATTCGCTTAGCTGCGTGTTGAAAGCCGCTAATAGTACGACAGTTGCTAAAAGTAATTTATTTTCAAGGAAATATTAAATAAAAATGCCTTTTTAGTTAGCTTATACAGCGTCACAAAATGGGCTTATATGTGCCATGGGCGGGGCCACAAGGGCCATTAATTATTTATGACTTTGCCTATAGGACTGTGAGTAATAGGCGGACACCGACGTTAGACAACCCACTCATCGGTGTGTTTGCTCTCAACATCCCATTTAACCTAGTTGAATTTTAAAGCAAAAGCGTTCGAGTGACACATGCCTGCGGCAATTCGGTTACACCAGCTTAAAGCCACAAATGTCACGAAGTCTGGCTCATTATTGCTTTTAAAACATCTAGATGGATCCGGACTGGTATTCCTTTCATTAGATCCCCAGAAAAGGTCCAGCTAGATGACTACGCATACTTAGGTCGAAAAGGGCATGAGCGGGCTGTCGCATAGGTCAGACAGCACCTAACTGACGTCGGGGCGAGATGTGACTCCGAAGGTTTAACGTTCTTTTGGGCGGTGTTTACATGGGTGCCACTTCAAGACTGTGGTCGATAATATTGGATTAATGTATTTAGGGGTAAGGTAAACCATCGGGCCTGACTCCGCAGGGGTGCGACGTCAGGTCGTCTACAGGAAGTACCTGCTTATGGAAATGCTGGCGCTTTTAGGCTTACTGTGGGCCTGGCTCAGAAAGGCCTTGACCTGGACAAGCTACGGAGGGCGCAAAGAAAGGACTTTTAGCTGCACTTGATAGTCACAAAGTGTGGGGTCGAGCCTGTGTCCCAGCACCCATTTGGAAAGGATAGCAAAGTACGTTGCGGTCTGGAGAGCACAGCACATGAGGGAACGCGTTTTCAGGGAATCAAACTAGAGTCGCGCGTCCAGGAGATGGTGGCTTTTCGTATATTTCATTAGCAGCGAAATCGCGACTTAGGGTGGCGTAATACGCTTCATCCGGTGGCTTTTCCTCGAAAAAATAGTATAGACTTCATGGGCCCCGGGCCTTATCTGCTTCTGCACTTGTTTAGGGCATCGATTATTGTACTTATTTTATCCAGGCAGTACAGGCTTGAAAAATGGCCTTAGGTGTTGTGGTCTGAGCTTGAAAGCCTTGCGCTGTTCCTTTGGGAGCTTGACATAATCGTCACGGACAACGTGACCTGATTTCCTTCGCGGTAGGTACTATCTTAGGCGGAACTACATTGGGCTTATCAGGATAGCTGTCGGGCACGCGTTGCAACTGTTTGGCCTAGACGGGCACCGAAGGGCTGGACTCCATGGTCGCCATTTACTTATAAAGCTGCTGCTCCGACTGGTATTTTGCTCAACACATCCACAAGCAAGAGGTTGAAGAAACCCCTGTTTCAAAATGCTTTCTGACTACTAGGCTGTACTCTTTACACAGCCCAGGTCCAGTTGCCGAAGTCCATTTGCGAGAGCGTCGAGAGACGGATGCCGCAGTACTCCTCAGGGGTGCGCACTCGCAAGAGTCTTCCGAAATCGGCAACGTTAGATCAAAGAGCAGTTCAAAAAAGAAAAGTCTAATTTTTTTGGAGCGGTGTTCGGCAACTGCATGAGGGTTGTGACAGCGCAGCTGAGTATGCATCATAAATATTATAATTCTCAGATGAAAGAAGCCCAGATAAAGATAGAAGGGGCTGCTTGGGATTGGATAAATAGCAAGAAGCCAACAGCAGTTTTATTTATATATATATATATATACACATATGGCGACACCAACGACGCCTACGCCCGCTTAAAGTACGCGTTACAACCTAACGCTTCTATTGTTACTAATCGCTGCAACGAAGGCCCTTCGATCTGATCCCCAAGCTGCTTACTTTTGGCGGATTTCCGGATAGTAACCTCCGCCCATTCACTGTTACCTCTTATCCTCTAGAATTCAGTAGGAATAGAACAGGTGGACAAGTTGATCCCGAGATCTTCCCGCGCCAATGCAAGAGAAGGCAAGGAAGCTTCGGCTGCGAAGAACTAAGACCACAGAAATGCCGCTCACGAAGTAAGCAGCGAAATACCACGCGAGGCCGTTAGGACTATCATAAAGTCACGGCGATGGCGCATAGCCGTGAGAACAGTGCCCGGTCACAAGATCTCTATACCGATCCACTTATGAAGGGCGCAGCCTGGTCGAAAGCTCTAATAGCAGTTGGTGTTACGGCTAAGAAAAAGCGTAATAAATAGTCACTATTTCGAACGTGGTGGAGTACAAAAGCTTTAGCTGCGAGCCGATGTGTTGCCAGTATTCGTTCGCCGACGTAGTTTTTCATATATATATATATATATACTTTTTTTTTCTTCTTTTAATAATTCGATCATCTCTTCGACCCTAATCGTAGTTTTTTCCAGAAAATTACGCGTTTTCGAATATGATGATTTTCGCATTCGATAAAAATTTTCTTTTGGAGTAAACGTTTGGACCTAAGAAACGGAAAAAATTGGCTGGAACTGAATTGGATAAAGATGATTGATAATCACACAGCTCGAATTTATGGTTTTTTATTATCGCGACCACTAAATTATGAAACGGTGCATTATTTCGATAGAAGACGTTTTTCCTCAGATCTGGCCGTTCCTTGTATTCAGCTAATACACCTATGGTCCCGTTTTTGTTTTTCTTTTTCAGGGATGGGCACGACTCCATGACAATCGTATAAAACAAGATATCACTTCTTGATCGACCGATTAAACAGCCATCGACTTTCTTTGGGAGCGATCCATTCTTTACGGTCGACTGTTTCGACCATGCCTTTCTTTTGGGGATTGTAGTAGTATATGTAGGTTACATCTACCGTTATTACGACGCCAAAACTGGCTCATTCTGTTTACATTGTTTTAACACAACTTTGAAAGTGTTGCATTTTCGGTCCTGAGTGACCAATGCGCACTTAGCGTGCGTGTAATTATTTCTTCTTGTTTCAGTTAGGTTTTTCAAATCCACAAAATTTTCAGTTAGGACATGACAAACACATCCGTCATGGTTGCAATTTTTAGCCCGTTCACATACATGTTTCTGCGACACAAAAAGTTTATGGCGGCAAATAATGGCGCCATAATAGCCTTTATCTAGCTTCGAATTTGCGCAGGCGTATTGTTTTTCAAATGCATGAACAGGTTGATTGCTCGGTATTTAATGTCTTTCATTTTTACGGAAGCTAATATTTTTACCAGCATCAACTAAAAATCCGATCGGATAAGTCTAGACTTGAGGGTGTTGCCCCACGCCTGGTTCACCAATTTAACTACCGCTGACGTCACACCCAGCCCAACGTATATTGTAGTTTGAGTACACACTAACAATTATCCGGTCCCCCTGTTTGGCGTCTCCATTTTCATATAGGAAAGCTCCGCCGATCTGGCATTTTATGGCTCTGTTCAGGTATTAACAAATTTTATTCATGTCACAACGAATCAAAAATAGACGGTAGTTCTAGATCTATATCCTTCCCCTTATCCGCCTGTGATTTTCCTGCGATACTGCTGACCCGATTCCGTTGCGACGTCGTAGCTAGTAGGTTGTAGTAATTTTACTTGCCTGACTCAATGAAGTTACTGTTTCATCTCAATGCCTTGTTATCCTGGTCTCATTATACTATTACATTGTTTAAGTGGTCCCAGTAGGTCCCAGATATGGACTTTGTCGTTGGATATCAGCCCGTCGTCTTGTTAGTAAATAATACCTACCCGCCTTGCCGGTAAAACCTTTCTGTAGTGCTATTAATAATTCGTTGTTTGTGTTTTGCCTTCCTATGACCGTTATTCTTTACTTTCATATCAACATACTTTACAAATTCCGATCTGTTTAGACGGAAAACATAGCTTTGGTCCTCAATGGCAAAATATAAAGCACTATTTTTGCGCAACGTTTAACTGCACATCTGTCTTGTAAACAATATCTATTTAGAAACAAACAGATTACCAGTAATTACAAACCTTTTAAAGTTCTCCAGCTATTGCTAGTACAGGTGATATAGCCTACGCTAGGAACAAACTCTTCCAGTCTATGGAAGAGGATTAAAACAACCAAACTACGTAAAAGAAATAGATGACAATGATTGTATTTGTAATATTAAATACCGTTTTTGCGTATTTTTCGATTGAAATTTCTTGAAACAATTTCAGTGATGCGGACATTTAGGAAGCTCATTCAATTCATAATCTAATTATATCGCCGTTTTCCGTTATTCGAAATTATTCGAAGACGCCATTTCATAGCATCGGTATCCCTTTCTCTTTGTGTATGCAATTTGTAAACGTTATTTATGCAGGTTTACTTTACGTGAATCGACCTTTAACGAAAAGAGGGAGCTGCTAGCCTTGGGGACTAAGTATCCGAGACTGGAAGGGTTGCCACTTGGAAAAACGTTCTAAAGAGCTCTTCTGAATGAACCTTTAACGGGAAAAATCTTAAGCATGTCAACCCTAATGAGAAATGTGCGATTGTTTCTAAAAATAGCACTTTTCAAAGTCCGCTTTTCCAACGCTTCTTCATAGTTGGTGCACCGTTGCCTTATTGTAGTTATCGAATGAGTTATGATGTAGTCGGTGAGTCTTTATAAACCGTTGCGATTGCCACTTTTATGTGGCACCTATAGCCACCGTTGTGGCGAATAATAGAGATTCTAGAGTTTTCCTTGAAACGGGGTTAAGAAAAAGGTATTTAGGCTTATACTGTTTAAGAGCATACCGCTGCTGTAATTGAATTATTTTAAGTATTATGCATAAGTACTCACACCTAATTATCTAAAGACACACTTGATGCTTAAATCTTAAACTGATTGGGCTCAACCTATCTTTGCTTG
>NW_019215795.1:0-5246 GCF_002532875.2 Varroa jacobsoni | reverse complement strand
ATGTTTCGTATGACTGCAAAATCAGTTCGTCCGTTCTGTGCGCACCCTTTCCTCCGGAATTCGCTTGGCCACCAGCACGCGTTTATTGCGTTTTCGCGCGTTACAGAGAGTAGAAACGCGAAAAATTTCGGGTCAGCAATATATTTGAAGTCGATTGCATTGTATTCATACTGATATATGTATATTCACGCCGATAGCCCCACAAACCATATCAGCGAAAGGGCTCAGTCGAAACTTTCCATCCCTAGCTTTTTATGAAAAGCCGCGTTGTAGTCCGTTGCGGTTCGTCCAGGAGGTATAGGGCCAAGGTCAGCCGCGCTAGCCATCCATATTAGCTAATACTCCTACATATATCTAACTGACGGGCATATTTTAACGTGGTCTGGTCGAACAACGATGGATGGGGTCAAAGGACACACGTTTGCTTAAAAAGCAATACACGATTCTATGATCATGTGTACTGCATGTTTTTAAATTGCGCGATCTTCCTTCTATACAGCTTTGTGTACAGGGTGTTTGAAAATAAAAAAAAAGGCAAATATTTTGCATACACACGACCAAGACATTCCTGACAAACATGCCCATCTAATGCAAGCCATTGGTTTCAATATCGTCTTCGCTTCAAAGCCTATGATACTTGCAATCTAGTGCATTCTTATTCATATTTTTAAACCCGTTTTCAGTAGCGACTCTGGGCACGTTGATGTTTACCACAAGTCCGTCATATCATGCCAGGAGAACTATATCATCCCTGAACATGGTAATCCAGCAGATTCAAACCTGGATTTATTTCAAAGAATTCTCACGTGTCTAACCGGTCCTGCTGAAGGACAGCCTGCTTGATACGGTACCTATGTACGGCTTCGCTACGGGTCCACACCATCCAAATAAACGTGTTTTACATATGTGTGTATGAAATATCCTTTATTGAACAATGTTCAAAACGTAGACATTGAATAAAAGTTTGTTTTTAAAATGCGAACCTGCCCTAGATCGTGGATTAGCCAGAGGTCATTCTTGCAATCGATCCTCGATGACTATTTGCGTGAGCTAAGACTTGTGGGTAAAGTGCTGCTTTCCGTTTGATGGAATCAAAAGTTGTACAGACTAAAGAAGAGAATCATTGCTTTCAGAGGTTCTTGTACCTGGGGTCTTCGCAAAGGACTCAAGATTTAGACACAAAGATGTGCGCTGAAACACTGGAGAAGTCAAAACCGTAGTTTAAACGTTTTCAATTCCTCTGGAGGTCCTGTAGCTGTTTCCACATCGTAATTTTTGGTGTATAAAAATCCACTTTCCGCCGTCGCGTGCTCAGCTGCAATGCCGTAAACTATTGATTCTGGGCAATAAAACGAGCTGGTCATCTTGGTGAAGTTTGTTTTCCAGAAAGTTTTTCATTGCCGCCAAGACGTTGGACAGTTGATCCGTGCTTAGATTAGGACAGTTTAGGAATGCTCTAGACACATCCAGCTTTTCGTTAATATCAAAAAAAGGTTGCCTCGCGCAGCCTTTTTGTAATAGTATTCTTTGATAAACGAATAAAAATATTTAGTGTGTATGACTCTGATATACAACCATCATGAGACCGTGACTAACGGATCGTAAATAGAAACACAAAGCAAACAAAGTAAAACCGGTGATAACTGGCTGGTATATCAAAATAAAATTTCTGTAGATTATTTCAGTAGTATATAGGGTTTGTAATTATCGAGGTAGCTAGCCAACGAAATCAACCGTACGACCAGAGTAAAATGTTTATAAGAGCGAAGCTCAAAATATAAGAGCATATGCTACCTTGTTACTGTTTTAGTATACGACCCTGTTAGGGACTGGTATTTCTTCCTTAGCATTACTTAGCATACTGCGTCCACCTTAGAAAGCTTGCAGTTACGCCAATTCCAGCTGCAAAGTCGGTCACTTCACCGAATTCAAGAAAGAATAGCGGCAGACCGAGCCGTATAAACTCTGGGCGTGAGAAAGGATACGCTCGTTTTGTTGAGTGGCTAGCAACTGCGCCGACGACGCGTCGGATGTTGTCTTTCGTTCAAATGGCTCTCATGATCTCAAAACAAACCGACGAAACGGGAGGAACTTTTCCAACCTTTTGCCCACTTTCGCCTCGGTCTCTTTCCATAGATACTGACGCACTCTAAAAGAGTGGCTGGCTTTACAATCGGGGCAGTTTTCGCCAGTCAGAGACAGGTGGACTGTATTCTGTCCGTAAGCTTCCGCTCCCGACTTCTACGGCGGATTCATTGTCTGCCAGAGCTCTTTTAACTCGTTGCTTACAAACGAACATAGCAAGGCTTGTGCCAGGTTGATTTGGCCGAGAAAACGTTCGCCGTAAAGGCAAAAACGTGTCCATGCATGCTCATTCTCGAAAGGGCGGAGCTGCTGGCTGAGAGAAAATGGGGTGTTCAGAAGCTTACAGTTCGCTCTAACATGCGCTGCTTGCTCCTCACTCGTGGGCACAAGCATTCCAAGAGATACGTGAGGCCCGTGAGCCAAAACGGGACCGAAGATAGGGGACTCGTCGTCTGTGATAAGGTTTGCTCACTATATTCCCTTGTTGGGTAGAACAACAACGGCGAGGACGGTACTGACTCGAGTACGAAAGAAGAAATCGTGCTGTGAATATGCTATATATGCACCGGCATGGATGACGGTTCGAGGCATCACCAGCAGCCGCACAAGTAATAACGACCGATCATTAAAGGCTAAAACGCTGGGTGTTGAGGGCACGCCGGAGGCGATGCCGAATTCCCGACGTAGATGCGTGACGCAGCGCGGCCGGGGCAGAAATAGTGGCGAGTAACTGCGGAACGTCGCCATGGGGTGACGAGGGGGGTGGGGTAAGAGGTGGACGTAGACAATTGGTAAGCCGCTACCGGAGCGGGTAACAGTGGGTGTGCCGAAGCTGGCCGGCAGTGCGGCGATAGCGATGACGACCGCCGGAGAGAGCAGAGATCAACACGGTTGCAGCACGACCGACAGAGAATAAATAAAGACGTGCGAACCAGAGCTGCCTGTTGCCAGGGCTCTACCGGACCAACGTTGAGTCTGCGTACTGCTTAAAGAGCGGAACGACATTTGCTGAATAGCACAGATGGGCTCGAGTTTGCCAGCACGAATCAGAGGGAGATGGCTGTGACTAAATCTAGTTGAAATTTGTTGCCTTTAGTTGAGTTGAATCTTTTGGCTTACGTGTCTCACTTCTTTGGCCACACATAGGTATGGTTAGAGACAAGAGGTCTCTAACCATACATACGTGTGGCGGGAAGCAGACAGTCGAATAGATTCCATATACCATTAAACAATGAACATTGTAGATCACGGTTTCAAGAATACGTCAGTTTGTGTAAATATGGAAATACCTCTGAAAACGAAAATGACTCAAATCCTGCTACATGTGCTTTGTGTTGCTAGTTTATTACTGATTCCATTTTTCCGCTACACTTTAGTATTGAAAAATAAAAATTACCCTGGTGGTATCTATTTTTGTATACCTTAGTATAGTAGTATCTCTTTAATCTGTTACGTTACATTTCTATTTATGTCTTTCAATGTGTATAACGTAAAATATATGGTTTGGTATATGATACAAGTGTTTTAAAATTATTATTATTAATGTCATTGGCGAGTCTCCTGCGTTACTATGGTACTGTATTACTTTAGTGAGATTTATAATAGTCGCTCCCGAAACCCAAATAAATCTTTTCTTACATATTAGTAAAACATTTGGCACATTATTTTGTTGCTAATCTGGCTAATTTTCACTATAAAAGCTTGCAAAAATAAGCCACCATTCTACTCGATCCCACCTGAGGCAGGCCGGTCGGCGTCGGAATTGTAGCAATAAAAGAACGTTTTATACTTAGTTATCCTTAGTAATTTCGCTACGTATTCGGCGCACAAGCACAAATTGAGCGATTGAAAAATTTATAATCTTTGGCAATTAATAGCTCAGTGTTTATTATCACTTATGTCTATATTTTGTCTTGATCGAATCGCTTACCAGATTCGCATATAGATACTGGTGAATAAATCGATTCTGAATCTTGCGTTTGCTATGCCTCTCTACGTTTCGAGTTTTACGTCCGGCATCACCGTTAACCATTTTATCGGACGGTTGGCCCCCAGCACAAAACGAAATGCGTGTGCGTACGGATCCTAAACCACAACGTATCCCCAGGATTAACAGGCGAATACGCTACTCACTAAGTAGTCACGGGGATTGCGTGTAGTACGGCGAGCGTAACGCTTTTTAAGACGTCGATTGGTAATAACTGTCTAATACTGCGAGAGTAGTGACTCAATCAGAACAGTCATTGGGTACAGTTTAAGCCCATAGCATTGCAGACGACCGAAGACCCAGTGCCGACGATTATGTCGCCATCTCCTTCCCTGGAGGGCCAAGAGAAGCAGCACCGATACAAAATATCACGAAAAAGCACAGGTGCTGTAGCAGAATATTCTCAGGTCGTTCTAAGCTAACGGCCATGTATCGTTCCACGATTCGAAGAATCGCAAAGCCAGCCCACTATGAAAGAGAGTACAAGGGCCGAATAAAAAAACCGACATTGTAAACAGCATACGTTGTCCGAGTTGTACGACGGAACGCAGCAGCACTTCCGGCGCCACATCCGCTCGCAAGATGAATCCAATCCGGAAAATTTGAATACCGGTTTCTCCTTGACGGCCCTATTCAGACAAACAGCAAATACATTGCTATGAACACTTCAGTATGGCAGAAATCTCCTGCGAGAGCTGCGCCTACAACATGACCATACGTTACATATGAACCTAGAGCATCAGACCGAAGGCATTAATACGGGAACCAGTGCAGACGGTAAAACTGAATCGGCAATGATCCCATTCCGTCGATATGTTTGTGTTATGTGGCACCAAGCTCACTTGACCTTCACTGCAATGCCATCGCCGGTGAGGCAGACGGCTGTTTATTGAATTGATACCAAGCCAGTGTTATGGCTCCGACCTTGTTCATTTGGACGGGGGAGCGTCGAGGAGAACTTCCTGTTTGTTGGAAGGCGACCCTGTTCTTTGTTTTGCAAAATTTACCCTACACCATTCAAACAAACGCAATGCAGCAACCGAAAGTGACAGCACGCGATATTCTTACCTGCGCAAGATAGCAGCTTGGGAATACAGAGATGTACACACTTCCATCGAAGTGATCGAATTTATCTTAGTTATTTGAAAACAAAAAAATATATATATACTCACTG
>NW_019215794.1:0-5265 GCF_002532875.2 Varroa jacobsoni | reverse complement strand
ATACAAGCGTCTACATGGACAAACACATGGAGGGACCCGCATACCCCATACACACGCATGCACACACACACACACACACATATATATATATATATATATATATATATATAGGTGTGAGCGAGTGCGCTTGAGTAAGTACATATATATATCTTGATAGCCGGCTGCAGTCGTGGCCTCGCCGTTGCTGATGTTGTCGATTCTGTAGCTGTGGTAGGCAGCCGACGTTGTCGTCGCCAGAGTTCGCTTTGGTAGTTGAGCTTCTTCGTCGCTATCGTCATCTTCTACATCGTCTCTTCCCTCTTCGTCGTCGTCGTCATCATCGGTCCTCAACGGGGCTGGCATCCCCTGGCAACGAAATCAAATCCCAATTAGTATTACTATTACAAGTGCGATCTGTACGTTTGTATTTACTTTGTTAATTTTACTACTGATGTGATTACGCTTGCTCTGCACTGCGCGTGTGCTTGCATGCATGTACATATATTAGCATATATGGCACATGACGGTGATTTCGGCGGCGACCAAGTATAAACAGGGTACAAGGGATTTTGCACTCGCATTCGCTAACGCGCGGCTGTACTTTAAACTACTAGTACTATAATAGTACTTGTACGACAGCTGCGACTACCACGGCGACGGCAACGCTACTTACAGACTACCACTAGTCAGGCAGGCAGGCAGACAAATTATAAAGCCATTAATCAGGCCTTGTGGTCGCGACGGCATGCCTTGAGTAGCACATATACTACTGCCCATAGGTGGCCGTACGAGAGATTTCTTCTTGACGACAAAACGATCCAGACGCACAGCGCAACGACAAGGCCACCGCACATCATACTCCTATGAAGCACCATAAGCTTAGCAATATTTTGTTGTTGTTGCTGCTGCTGCTCCTCCTTAAAATAGTAAAGTTGTTGGGTTCTCGTCGTCGTCATCATCAACGGGTTGCTGCTGCTGCTGCTGCTCCTCCTTAAAATAGTAAAGTTGTTGGGTTCTCGTCGTCGTCATCATCAACGGGTTGCTGCTGCTGCTGCTGTGGGGGTCGCTGTCGCTTTTTGCCGCTGCCGTTGGCATCACTTTATTCTTCGTCCTAGCTAAGCCCGTCGTTTACGTGGGTGATTTACGCGTTGATTCATATAGAATACGGTAGCAGGCAGCACCGAGTCGGCGCTGTACAGCATCATCAAGGTGACATCGCTGCAGTTGCAGTCCTGATAACGATCAGCTAAGGTTGTTGCTGCTACAGTAGTTAATTAACCAGCACGAAAGCGATGCGAAATGGACCCACAATATGCGAATGATTCGTTCAGGCGAGCGGACTGGCCCGACGAGCACCGATATGTACATCTATACCGACAACGCAACAAATCTTAAGGACTCGGCTCAAGGGAGCGGATCTATTAGATTATGGTGATAACAGCACAATTCGCTAAAGCACCGCTGCCGCTAACGCTTCGTTACGTAAAAACGGATAAAAGGAAACGTTAGGAAAGAAGATAGCCAAGAAGAGCTTCGACTTACGGGGTGGATAAACGTCTTTTGATACATTATTGTTATAGCATTGTAGGACAATGATCATCCGCAATATTACGCATCACAAAATTCTAGAGCAATAAAAATTCGTAACCGAGTACAAGGTATCGAACGTCATGTAGACACTGCTACAGCAGACACATATATGTCGCCCTAACAGCAAATGGAGATCAGAAATACCGGACTCCCTTTATGGTTCGACATTTGAAGCATAGAAATCTTTCTAGCATCTTTTGCTGTTCCCTCGATTTGGCGCAGTTTCGGCCAAGGTGACAATGATTTTTATTAGAAGAGAGATGATACAATGAGAAAAATGATAATTTGCATAAAAACATTCGGATGCACTCAATTAGTGATGTTGGACAATAGAAGCGTGTGTACGGGTTCCCTCTTTGAGAGCTGCTAATTACTGCACAAGTCGCAGCGGATGTGGGACGGGTGCACGCATGTCTGCCGGGCCAATCGCAGCAGCAATTAAAAGCAACGCTGATAAACGCCATTGATCCATTTGTGAACTGATTGATTCGCGTCTGAAATTATTAAGCATACGTTATAAAGTGGGCAAACTGGTAGGCCTTATTCTTTTTTACAACACGCTCTCTGCGGTCGCCACATCGTCATGGGGCGAATAGCAGGGCTCCAGGTCTAGCCTGAGGTTAAAACCGCATGCTCCTGTTATATAGTTCGTGCGTATCCGATTAGCTGCAGAGAACTATTGAGAAGAACAGATTGCAAAGGTGCTTTATCCTCGCAATGAAGACTGCTGCGAAACGGCCGTT
Organism: Varroa jacobsoni; assembly: GCF_002532875.2. Classification (NCBI taxonomy): domain Eukaryota; kingdom Metazoa; phylum Arthropoda; class Arachnida; order Mesostigmata; family Varroidae; genus Varroa; species Varroa jacobsoni. Next base: position 2,953 of record NW_019215794.1, on the reverse strand, counting down.
GGGTCAATCAGTGAAAGGATTATCCTTTTGCCGGGATATTTCAGAGAATGTTTCTGTTCACGCAGAATTTCAGTGGTTTGCTGCTGTGATCTTTTCCGCTGACGCTCACCATTTTGGGAAGTAAAAGAAAAATGTCTTCCGCTTTATCTCTTTCTCGCCACCGTTGTGTCACTCTGAAAGTAAGCAGATTCTAAACTTCAAATGTCTGAGCCTCTCCAAACGCCCTGAACCACTGAACAACGGAACCCTACGGAATGAGTCGGTGATGCATTGCTGTTGGTTGGTCCCGCGCCCCATAGCTGCAGCGGCCCGCAACTTGATTGATGATCAACAGCGGGCGCGGCTGCCGTCGAGAGAGGCATAACTAGAGAAGACGAAGCGTTCACCGCTGAATCAAGCAATCCACCTCAACTGACTGCACAAGCAGCCGCGGCGGTCGTAGTGAGAGTGGATTACTTATCATGGGATCAGTGCTAGAACCAGCAACAGTTGAACCAGCAATAGCGCCTATAGTCACACACACATACAGAGATATATATAGGGACGTAATGGCGCCACAGTGGAGTACATAACTGGCTATAACTGCAGCGCGCGGTGGTAGGATTGCACTAGGCGGTGGTAGTTGTGGCCATGCCGGCGTCTACAACAGCTCCGACAGCGATGCTGCTGAGAAACGAAGAGCGACCCTAAATGATATCTACTACCGCTATCACTTCCCGGAACCTCATTCGCATCTCTTCCAGCGCTGCTGCCGCTATTATTTGCCGCAGTAGCAGCAGTACAGCACACTCCGTTCAGCAAAGCTATCAGTTGACAGATGCGTTCCTTTCGATAGCAGTGAGTGTCCATCTACTTGTGCTCCTATAGCGGTCGTGTGCGAAACAGTATTCGAAAACAATAAGTGGATAGAGTAGACTAGTATGGTGGTGCTCTATCTAGGTTCGAAGCGTCGACAGGTTTCATTCCGCCTTGCAGGTCAGCCGTCGAGAGCAACCCAAAATGGCAGTATCGTGTGTAAAATTAGCTGGAATGCTACTACACGTATCTTTTTGTTTAACTCAAACATAATGAAGCGAACATGTGTTCATGAACTGATGCCGAGGAACTGACAGGGCAAAATGGTAAAGGTGTCTACGACTAGGCAATGATTCAAGCTACACTGAAAAATCATTTAATTATCTGGTCATTTCCTGTAGCGCGTAAAATATTGATCTCGAATATGGAGGATTCGGGCTGAAGCAACGACATTCCTGTCGAAGTATCGCCCGTCGGGTTTCTAAAGAGACCGCGAAGGCAAAAGGTAAAAACTACTCTAAGCGTTCGTCTTTATCCTTCTAAAGCAACTTCCGTGATAATGAATGAAGGGAATATGCAGGCGGTTATGAAACGCCTACAAAAATGATGAGCAACGTGGGGCAGAATGATGCAGGCGCGAACGACTATAGCTCGAACTATGGCGATAGTCAGATCTGTGGATACGGTGGGGCTATACGGGGCGAGCCTTAAGTAATTAGATCGTTGGAACCAACGGTTTTTATATGCAACGGCGGCGACCTATATGTGCTCAAAATATATGTACCGTTCAGGCCGGCCATGTAATAAAATACAACCACCCTTTAATCTGTTTTGGAAAATATGATTCTGAAACAGTACAAAAATGGGCTAACAGTATGTATAGATGTGTTTATCTGTAAAAAAAATAATGTTGGCTCAAATGGTCCCATATTTTGAAATCGGGCAAGTACTGAATAATGCCGAAGTACCACTCTCACAACAATGCAAACATTTGTATCCAATTAAAAGATTGAAAAAAAACAGTCAGGGTGATTCTGCATTGTTCGGTATAAGGCGTAATGGGGTTTCGCGGTAACGTGTGTTTACGCTCACGAATTTAGAACGCTAACATGGCCGCTAATCGAATCACATAAGTACAGAAGAATAAAATTAATTAATAATGGTAGTATTTGACGCGCGAAACAATTCCAACCCTCCATCGAATAAACAACTTCTTGTCTTATTTTGAACCATTAATATTTAAACGAGCTATGGCTGTACCTGTGTACACCACTCCAGCGGGATCCTTTATGTCTCGTTTCCGACAGCGGTGGTAATCCTAGAAATATTTTTATTGCAGTGAAATGATTTGTTATCATGGTATTATTATAAAATTCGTGTTATCTAAAAGTAAATTCAATTCAATGACTAATTATATATAAACATTTATCTAGTAGATACAAATGTTTATGTAGGCTATACATTGTTTTGAAAAACACAAACGTAACACGTTGGCAGACTGAATAATCAGCGGCAGTGTTTCGCTAAAGCCAATTTCACGCGCGAATACGGTGCATCGAAGGGGCAACCTAACATTCATGTCGTCAGGAACAGGAACAGACGTCACACAGCTTTCATATTGTACGGCGATGAATATAGGTCTATTGCATCTACGACATCTAAGCAATGGACCCCTTCTACGCCAACGCACAATAGTCGTATATCGTGTCATAATGGACAAATTACAATTTCTTCATTAGAAAATCGAATTCAGGTACAACCGGGAGTGATTTAGACATGAAACATTATCTCTGCTATAAACATGATAGCGCGGTCGTGCGCATTTTCGGTCGGCATAGATGCCGAGATGCCTGTGGCTCCTGTCTACCCGTTCTCTACTGAGGGTGCAATATGATGTACATGCAAATCTAATCCATCTGAACGGGTCGTGTAGCTAGTTTCCCAAGCTTACTTGAACGAGACCTGTTGACGGCTATGCGCAATGAACTGGCAGGCCACGGAAGCTCTAGTTTTGCTGTCCAGCGCTGTATCAATAATGTATATTGTCTCCCTACCAGTCCTAGCAAAGTCCCCTACTTTTTTATATCCAAGTTCTTATTCTTGAATACCTTGCTAATTCTTCTTTCGCCGGATTAGTAACTTGCGGCGACTAACGGCC
>NW_019215793.1:0-5268 GCF_002532875.2 Varroa jacobsoni | reverse complement strand
ATTGATCTCCCAATATACTATATTACTAACGTTATATATATCTCTTTGTAATTTTAACTTAGACCATAATCATGTTTAGGTAAGAAAAGTAGTCTGTCTTGAACCAGTCGTCCCTACCCGTGGACCCTTCCGTCGCTCCGAAGATATACTTTTAGATGAATTTGGTAATGTTATTCTTGCGGCTGATTTTCATCTTCTCAATCAACCTATTACCTGCGTAAATAGGCTAGTCTCTTTTGGAGACATCATACATATTTAATATATATATACAGTAACACGTTCATGTCGCTGGTTGCTGCGCCACAACCCGTTCAGGATACGCTAAAGGTCAACGAGAAAAAAGGCTCATAGGACCCTGACACTAATAAATATGACTGACAATGGTAGGTGACGATTGCGTCGAATGAGCAGGACCGATTACTAATACCAGCAGATAGATATATAAAATATAATTAGTATGTGTAAATGTCTAATTATGCTACCAATCGATGTATTTAGACATAGCTACTTTCGTATGATAAGTAACTTTGTTAGTGTGATTACTATTGTTATCGTATGATACATATTTTTACGGTCAAAATGATCAATCTAACAATATAGATCACTACCACATATTGTAATGGCAGAAAAAAAGAAAAACGCTAAAATCTTATCCGAACAGCGTGTTGGAGCGTCCTGAGATAAACATATTAAAATAGTAATGATACATGCCCAGTATGAAATCGGTGGCACTTATATCCGTAAAAATATATGCTAATGTCTCTATACATATATAAGAAGAGTGATAATTCGACCACGTATTACTCACCCTAAGATTGGTCTGTCTGAGTCGGTGTACAAGACTAACGAATGGCGTACGAACGCGGACCCGGCTCTAACTCTAAGCGTATGGGTTATTTATCAAGTATAATGGCTGGAATAGCAAAAGACTGCATAGTGTGATAACAATGGGCCTTCTATAACGTTTCGTACGTATGCGCCATGCAACGAACCGAATGGATTCCATACATCCAAGTGAATGGAAATACTTGAGCTAATTGAATCAATTGGCTCATACGGAATGACAGTACGTTTAGCCTGCGTTCGTTCGTAGATCTGACTGATCCAGCCCCGGCTTTGAGAAAAGGTTATCGATACGGTACCGATATACACGCTGCGTCGTTAAGGGGGCAGGGACCATAGAGGCGTGACTGATAAGAAATTAGGTGTTAGACCAATACACCGTCGAGTGGCTAACGTACGTGACTCATGAAGGCAGCCTGTAGCGAATGGGAGAAGGACAACAGCGGCGACCGATTGCCGCCAGTGTGATCAATCAGTGAAAACCTACGATACTGTAGATGTGTTAAGTGAACTCGAAACACCGTCAAATGCAACAAGGTGCTTCGCTCTGCATAAACAGAAACACTCATTAGGTATCGGGAACGGGGCAAGCGTAGTGGAAACAGACGGCAGGGGAGCAGGAGAATGGATGCATGTGACAGGTGTGAGAACTCTCATAACTGCAACGCGAATAACCAAAACATAACACGGGTCCAGCACTACGGAGACGCATCCATTTGAAACTGAATATATATATATATATATATATATATATATATATATATATAGATATACACTGTGTAGAAATACAGATGATCGCTTTGCTTCACTTCGCAGTGGGGTAAAAAAGACGCGACGAGTTGTTCCGAGCTTTGCTGTTTGACTATTTTCACTTTCATGTAATGATTGTAATATTTACACTGACATATATATCGAAGGTTTGTCGCCTCGAAGGCTACGACTCTTCTATAAAGAAGCAGTATCATTTTTTCTCTCGAGATACTGTTACTATACAAACATTTGTGGTTCTACCATTCATGAACGTACTCGTTTCTAATTATACGTGAACTGTTTATGCGACTGTGCGACCTAGTAATTAATGAACAATTCGACTATCGGAAGAGGCAAATGTGCTGCTATATACCTCACGCGTGTGCATATGCGTAATCACGAAGTTGAGTCTGCTCATAACTTTCTGGCTTCATGCGACATCATTTACTGCTGACCGATCAGCGAATTGTTGAATGCTGTGGGTCATCTATTTCAACCGATTCAAGCCAGACGGACGTAGAACGATGCACATACGCATTAACTTCGCTCGATCTAACACAGCAATGGCCATGCCGTAAACAACGACCATAACAGAGCTTTGGACAGATGACGTAGGTCCGGAAGAGGTACGTGAGACATACTGCTTAAGCTTCCCGTCGCGTTGACAATAACTAGGGAAAAAAAACTAGTGTCTATTAGGGTTAATTAACTTAACAATGTTATCAGTCAAAACCAGTATAAATCAGATATCATAATCGTATCGTTACACAGGTCGGTATGACCAACAAACATAGTAGAAGAACGGAAAAACATCAACGCGGCAATATCGATCCGACTGGGCACATCTGCAGCGGATCAACTGTCGTTAAACTATACGTTCAGGGCCGAATAGAAGTCAGTATGTTATCTGCGTTTTCGGCAAGATCTGATCCGCCAATGTATGCACTCTCTGTCGTTATTGAGTATGTCAATTAGCAAGAGATAAAAATGAGGGAAAGCAAAAAAATGCTCATTCGGATATAAGGCAGGCGCAGTTGTATCGTAGAAACAACTGCTTAGAGAATAATGACGACGGCAGAAATCGTTGACTGAATTGGGATCAAAGTAGTTCTGCTTGGGGAGACGCCATTAACATCGTTACTTTGCTATTATAACAAACTATGCAACGATCGGACAGGGCCATAGTAAATACACCGGGGAAAATTTTGAACAAATTACGGATATGTGTGTTATCGTTCGTTGTTACCTGGGGGCAAGGGGCGATTCGTTCTTGTAGAAGAAATAGAGCTCACCTGTTTTTTTGTTGTTGTTGTTGTTGTTAGCTAGCAAAGATACCGATAAGCCCAAATTCATATTGACTGTGACGATGGGAAAGTTTTTCAACCTCACGCATGCCGTAGAAACCGCGAAAGCGCATGCGGAATGCATTACTTGACGAAGCTACTATACACAGCGACAGATCGAGCCGGCTTTGGAAACAGTACAGGTAGTAGCTCCTAGTGACGTTGTTGAAGATAACCGCCAACAATTCGTCGATTTGGAAAATTCATTTGGGAGCCCGTTATCGAAAACAGCCTAAGACTGGAGCAGGACGACGACTCTGATTAGATTGAATGAGGTTATTGGAACTGAAGTAGCGAGGGGTAGTTGTACACCAGGAAAGAGAAAGACCAAATCGATCCTCTATCACGATCTCTCTACCGAGATATCAATACACTGGGATATATATGAACACACAACGAATCAACTGTCCACTTCCACGTATGATATGTATGAATACACACAAATATACACAAAATTGGCATATTTGTGCACGCGCATATAAATACTATTATTAACAATACATATATGGCGACGATAATGTTTTTGTAATCGGACAATTACTAATTCGATGGTAACAAGAAAAATGACGCATGTTATAATATAACGATTAAGTAATAAATGATGACCATGATGATACAACAACAGTGACTGTTACGAAAATGAAAATCATGACGACGACGACGACGACGATGATGATGAGAAAGATGAAAACAGAAAGAGGATTGTACGATATAATAATATTTGAACACGCGCGGTCGACGGATACAGTTGTACAAAATGTTTATTGTGTTATTAAACGAGCGATAGATGGCAAAACATATGGACATAAAACTAATATCAAAAATAATAATTACGCTAAGATAACACGCAGAATGTTATGGATTATGATAATAAATAAATGAAATTTCGTTTGTGATATTGAACCTCGTTTGTGTTACAGTAAGTAGAGATGTCAATCAATAGACGTAAATTGTTAATTCACTTCGCAGCATTTGTCAAACAACTTAGTAGTCGCTCGAACTTCCAATAAAACATCCACACGGGAAGACAAAAGAAACTAACTCACTGTGCAGAACATAACGGCAAAGCTAGCTAATAAGCGAACCGCTTCGAACTGAAAAATGCGCCTGGGCCAGGCCGTCATGCCAAAGCGACTGATCGTTCTTCGCCTAGGTTCGATCTTCGCTAATACGATATATATGCAGCTACTGCTCAAATGTTACGGGTCCAGCAAGTTAGAAACACGCCTACCAAATCGTGAGAAGCTTCCATTGAAAGGAGGGACAGAAAAAAGAGACTCATAGAATCCAGCCGTAATATTTTTGTCACCTGTGCATTTGGTAAAACTCTATATAAAAATTGTTACTTTAAGGAATAGTTGACGCTCTAAAACCAAACATGACTAGTGATGTGGCAACATCACCGACTAGTTCGATAACGAGCCGTTTAGCAACGGGGTATAGGGTTCAATACTCAGCTGAAACTTGGCACATTTTCACATGATCCATGTTCTCAATTTCAACTCACCGCGCCGTTGAGCTTAATTATCACGACGGTTGTAACGCCCAAGCAGTCAATACACTTGAAACTGGTCCCCTAGTGTTTCCATTGAGGGAGTATAGGCGCCTAGAGACCTAAGGAGCTTAGAAAACAAATGCCAGCGGAAGACGGATTGTGTTTTTTGTATAGATCGTCTAGACGTCTGCGTATCTACAGTGCTCAATATATATTGCTTGAGAATCCTTGAGAGACCTAAAAACAAATACGTTCTTTTCATCCAGATTGTGCCATCTTATTTTATACACTGTCACAACGCTTTCTACACACTAGTAGTAAAGATCTGGCACTTTCCTAAAATATGCTATTTTATCTAGCTTTACCACGTTAGGTGCTTTATATTAATATATAGGAGAAAAAAAATAACGTCTAGCCATACTGAATTGCTCTATATATTTTTTTTCAATACCAATTGATCTTCAGGTCTCTGTCAGGGTAATAGAGTTGTTTTACTTTAAATACAGCCTACAATCTACGAAAAAAGAAGCACATTGCCAAAGAAGTACGACCGGCGCGAAAGAACTCCGCGTGTAAGATAGGCGACCGTTGATTTTATATACAAGCGTGTATTGAATCTGAGTTTGTGTAACAACACGTGTGAGCAAACACAAAAAGACCCACCGTCAAAAATCCATGTAGTTTGTAAAATGCCATGGAACGTTACGTACAGGCAAGATCTGTACTGTGAGACAATTGGCGTCGGTAAGATTGGCTACGAAGTCTTCTGAAGTCACTTGACAGCTAGGTCTAGTTCTTCCCACCCTTGTAAACAAAAGAAATTACTAGGTAACTATT
>NW_019215792.1:0-5274 GCF_002532875.2 Varroa jacobsoni | reverse complement strand
ATAGTTACAGCTAAAAGAATAAATAGAGAATGTCACAGCTACAAATTTTTAAACTTACAATATATAACCCTATGTAGCTTAACGGGTGATAAATTTTTGATAATTATTATTTCTATTCAGGATGTAATTGATTGGAAGAACGATAATAACTTTTGAACAAAGCAAACTGACTCTAAATTACAGAAATACAAAGATAAAGTAAATGATTTTTCGCTTCAACACCTTACAATATCATCTATTGTCAAGATCGTACAAATCAGGGACTTTAAAAAGTATCTTTTTCAACCGCAGCAATATCGAATGGCTGTTTTAGCATATTTATTATCCAAACACAAGGAGATACGCGCAAGCATATTTAATGAATGGCCTGTTCGAACATTATGAATATGAATTTTTCAGTCTTGAATATAAATACGAATTTTTTAAAGTGTCGAAATCGTCCTTTTGTGTTGCAGTGCCCTTTAGCCTTCTCCTGGTGTTCCTCGATTGCCCCAACAACATGTCAGATTTGACTTCTGCATGTTATGCTTCGATAGATTATCTTATATTCGAGGTCTCGGACACGAGCTCGATAACTCTTTTCATCAAAAAGTCTGATACCAGGCAGCTTCTCCGAATGTCGCAATGGCGCTTTTTCGGCCAACACACACAGCTACAGCCTATGGACGACGATTCGCAGATGTCAAACCCTTTCCTTTGCGAAAGACCTTATATCGAATGTGAAGGACGACGTCTGTACTAACGCGAAAAACAAGAATGGATTCTTTGTCTAAGGTTGCGTTGCGTGCGGCATAAGTTGTAACTTTACGGATCACAACGGTACGGAACGCCCGAGTTGTTCAAGTACGCAGGCTATAACTGTTAAGCAGACAGGTGTACAGCCGCTGTAACTTACAAGTGATTGTTGGCAAGGTCCAACTCTTTTTTCCTTGACGATTGTGAAGTACACGTGGTGTTCTGCGAATACAACGACTTCTCCTTGCCTGCGATTATCTCCTCAACCGTGCAACCCCTCCGGCTAGACTCGATTTATGGCGTGGTTTACATTATTCATGCTGTCAGGTGCTCCTCCCTTCCACGATAAGCTCATCGCAAATGGCGATCTTTCTCAGCTACTGCGGGGCCGTCTAGGAATGCATTCCATGGTGAATTAGCTTAGACCTTAAAGAACGCGTGCGGAATTGTGCCAATAGGACTTCTTTTCCTATTTTCCTTCCCTACCATCCAAAACGAATTCTAGGTACCAACTTTCAGAGGCATCGACTCGTAGTCTTTCATCCAGTCGACGATAGCAGCAACGAACAGCTGTCATTGAACTTTCTTTTTAAGTCCTACATTATCGTAGCACAACTGACAGGCCGGCCCGACGTACCTTCCCAGATGATCCCCACGTCGGTTTGTAATATGTCGCCACTCATTTTTGTCACATATATTTCTAAATATGCGTTTGTGCTATCCTTTCAGAGGATTAATGCAGGCTGATTTGGATTTGCGAATCCTAGTGTTCGGCCACTCGTAGTTGGGAACGCCTGCTGAAGGTTAAGTCGGTTTCCCTTTGAGAATTTGTCTCTGGATGACTCAGAGTATGAAGGCTATGTGCACGTCATTAATTAACCACGATCCGCTCTTCTGTATACAGACATGGGCTAGCTTCTGATTTTGTTCACTTCAGTTAGCACGGACCTTTGTCACCTGTCTATCTCCGAAAAGGATTAGAAGACCCACCGCTGTTAGTCTCATAAGTGATACTGTCTTGACATGACTGAAGTACACCTATTTACTAGAGGTTACGTATACGACAGCCATGGTGGTTGTATTTCAGCGACAGTGGCAGCTCAATGCCGGACGGTCATACAGTACAATATATATACACCTATATATCTAGCCGTATTGTATATAGAAAGAAAATGGCATTCTGTTAGAACTAAAGCAAACGACATCAAGAGCGCTTGGACTGTGTTTGGGATAAAGCGATTTCTAGCAGCTTAATGCGGCAGGCTGTTGTATTTTGTGCGAGCTATGAGCATGCTAATATGTGTGAAAGAGCTATTTTAGTTGATATCGGACATCTTAGAATACTATCTAAATGTCTTCTTCAAATGTCGTCCTAAACAAGGCACAGGCAGAGCGAACAAATAAAAAAATCATTTCTGGCAAACCATCAGATGTAACTTTGAATCGAAAAGAAAAGAAAACAGCCTTGATCAGATTTCTATTTCGGCGTTTTACTCACTTTTATCCATAGGATCGTGGGTACGTTTAGAAATTCAACACGTTCCGACTAGCAATTCCAACATAATCGTCTATTCGGCATAACACAAAATCATTTTTTGGCCTTGGCCTGCTACCGAGTTTTAGGCTATCGTTTAGCCTTTTCTGCGCGATCAACTTTTTTTTTTCTACTGCTTCTTGTTCGTCTTTGCTTTCAAAAAAAAGAAATAGAAAGGGTTGATATTTCTGTTAGTTGCTGGGCCTTTTTTCCCTATTCAATTTTCTACGTAATGAAGCGTCCCGAGCACAGGCTAAGTCAGAAGGCGGCGCAGGATGGTAGGAGCAGTAAACTCAGGCTCGAACGATGGTTAGTAACGGTTAGATGGAGCAATCGGCCGAGAATGAGTAATCGTATTCGTAAGGAGATAAACTAGCGAGGTATAGCACGTAGATGCCTAACGCATAGTCCACAAGGTTCTATTCACAGTGTATAACAAATGCATTTTTGAAGTAGCAGTCGATAAAAACAGCTCAGCCAGTATTTGTGCCTGCGAGCTTATGCGACAATTTCTCCACTGGTACCACAAACACAAGTTTCAGTAGAGCAGCCTCTAAGCGAACTTTTGTCCCCATGCAAATGAAACCGATAGTCGAAGCTATCATTGCCTTTTATCGTCAATAGTCTTTCGCACGAGACATTTTCCCGCTTCAGCTTTCTATCATTCTGCTCATCAACATATTTTTCAATAGATCTTCAAGCTTTTCCTGAGCGCTAGAAAAATAGCAGAAAATTTTCACCGTAAAAAGAAATAACGCCCACAAACCAGAGGTCATTATTAGGGTCAGTAGCGTCTCCCCTCAATGGTGTTCGCGCGGCCATATTGTCGCGCTATAATTTTCCATTAGCAACTGGCTAAAGTCAACCTAACTTCCGAGATCTAGGGGCAACGTTGTTAAGAGTAATGGGTGGCTCTGTTCAGTTATGGTTTCATCTGTTGCTGGCTTGCTGTTACCCGTCCCTTAAGCTATAATGATCGTATTGGGCGTTCTTCTGTTGGAGTACTCGTTCGGGGATCGATATCGATATTGATATCACTAATATATGATGTAAATCGCAGCAGTCGTTTTCGATTACTGTATGCTAGCTAGATCGCGCGACAACATAGGAACGTATTGACTGAGGTAGAAGATGCGATTATTTGATTCTGAGGAAAAACGAGAGAAAGAAAAGACCGATGTTTACGGTAAGTCTCACCCACGTAATTCTGGCGCTAAAAAACCCAGAATTTGCTTGTCAGCCATTTTTTCCTGTTCCTTGTCGAGGTGCTTTTACTCCTCTTTTCCACTAGTTGCTCAATGGTGCTATACACATACGAATGATTGTCATATAAATAAAAATAGATACACCAATATGTCGTGATGATTCTTGACGATATATGTTAGGTTTTGTTAATTGATTCAGGTGTTATTATCATTTTGAGCCGAACAGCGCACCTGGACAAGTGGTTGTAAGGTGTTTACCTAGCGTATCTATATGACACGTAGAGAAGTCGAGCACAGCTTCCCGTGCAAAAAAAGTTTCAAGAAAATCGCTTGATACGCCGATCTTAAATGAATCGATTTCTGGCTTCAAGAAATACCTCTTAGTCAAATTTGTTTTTTCAAAGGAATTGCTTCTGTAAGGCCGTTAAATGGAGCCTAAGATCATTCAATAACGCGCAACTTCTGATGCGATAACCTTAGGTTTCAGACTCTGTGCAACCTTGAACGATCATAGGCTTTGGCTATAACGTCTTTAAAGCTGAGGTCCCTTCACTGTACGAGCAGAGATCAGGAAAAAAACCCTGCGTAAAATCGTGTACCCCACGTACGCGGACGTTAAGTAAGTGAAGTGCTTTTTGCAGGAAAGCAAAACTTATCAATAAAAAAAGTCTTCTTCTTGCCATCGATATAACGAGGCAAAACGGATTGATGCGGACGTCGTTCGAACAAAACATGTGTTGCTCGACCATTATTCTTCCGCTAAACAACAGTTCACTTAATATGGTCCTATTGATTGATGCCATCTGATCGGCCTATTTATCTCCTGCCTCCTCCTGTGTTATCAAGCAACTACTTGATTGTTGATGAGATAGCATGTAGCAATGAACTGGCTAGATAAAATATGGTTCTGTTCATATCGTAAGCAGTAGAACTCTCTACGGGTCTGTTGACCAACAGACAACCAGGGGGAAAGCTAGGATGGACGTTGACGGTAAAGACAAAACATCGCAACAGCCAGATCTCATTGCCTAATAAACACAAACGGGCAAGTAATAAAGGGTTTTGAAAGCAGTATTTTAAATGTATTTGCTGTGTTAGCACTTAGTGACCATAAACCCAGTGATGTAGGTAATGTTAGCCATTAATTAAATTCTAAGATTTGCATTTGTGTGAATCTATATTATTATTATTATCTATTTATATTATTACTTATTATGGTAAGCGCGCCAAACATTTGCTTTTCTAATATTTCAATATATATATATAGCTGATAAGATAGGTTGTATGTACGACGGTCATAACAAGTTTCAAAAAATAACTTCCCTGACGAAAAAAACTACTGGACTAAAGAGGGAATTTCGAAAGTATTCATAGAATCTTCATAGTTTGCGAATGTATGATAAAAAAAAAAAAAGAAAAAAAAACCCTTTTGCTGGTTATCTTACTCGTTGGTCGATGTCTTGACCACTCATTCAAAAATAACACAGGAATTTGCAAAATTTACAAAAATTCGGGATACTTACGAAAACCTCAACTTTGTGAATACCTTTAATATGATTTAACGACAGCATTTTAGCATAGCACAACTAACTACTGCAGACGATACCTACAGTAAAACGCCACTCATTTTTATATAAATATAGATATTTATTTAATCGTGTTGTGGTTTTCGTTGCTGATATCAGTTCAATAGATGATATAATGCCACTAATACAAAAATAATAGCATCATCAATTATAATAATTATAGTAACATACATCAGTGTAAAATACCTGCAGTCTACCAATGATTCGCCTATAT
>NW_019215791.1:0-5288 GCF_002532875.2 Varroa jacobsoni | reverse complement strand
ATATATATATATATATATATATATATATATATATATATAAAATGAAAATTCATTTTGAAACCGCTTTTTTCCAAATGTATATAGCCATGTTTAGTAAAAAAATACTATATCTTTTTTAAACAGTTATGTAAACATTAGCGATAACTTTTCTTGATAAAAGCTCTTATTATTTGACTGATTTCTTTGGTAGCAACATCCAGTTGTCTGGCCGCCGTGGTCTTCAAGCCACTTTCATTCACCGTACGTGGCGACATGATCTTTTTCGTAGGGCTTTTGAAGACAACGACATTTCTTGGAAACTCGCGCCCGCTTATCACGAAGCTCGACAGATGCATTCTATCCCATAGTACCCGACGAGGTCACGCTTATACCCATAGACTCGTGAGGCTGTTCGCTATTGTCAAACGAATGCGACATAGCGCATCCCTACAGCAGTATCTACGACGCGCTGGTTCGCCGTCGACGTGTCTGCCAAAGGGAATCTGGGATTACCTTGAATGGACACTTTTGCAAAATGTTCAAGGACCAACGCTCAGGCCGGTACAGTTGAATCCAGCCTGGTCGACAGAGTTTCAAGATAACGGCAATACAGGTCAAGCATGGATGCACCAGATTGGAATGCATATACGTTCATGATAAAATGGACGAGAACGAAGCACGAAGGATTGTGCAGTGGAACTGTAAGGACTCAAACATGTTAGTGAAACTTTTTCTAACTAGCGCTCCAAAACAGTATATTAATGCCCCAGGCTATTTAAGGGACTAGTGGATACCTATCTAGCATTAATAAAAATGCAAATTTTACTGACGGCAGGTAACTATTTAGTAATTGAAGGGGAGTATATTAATATCATAGTGAAGTACGTTAGACACCATTTGGAGTTGAAGACACGACCGTGTTAATTGAAAGGCAAATTTGGTGGATTAGCTTCCAGAATCGAGAGAGTCCCACAGTTATCGTCGGAGACCATAACGCTAGGCTGAACACGCAAGCAGACAATCGAGTAGTCGCGCTACACGGTACTTTATGACAGTTGGCCTTCTGGGCGGCAACCGACATCCGATTGCTAGTCCCTATTGGATTCTCGACCTCCACAGTGGTAGATGTCTTCGCAGCGAACCTGAGCGCAACAAGAAAGGAAGTAATCACTTATCACCATATGGACGTAGATGTTACCGTAGACAAACCTACAAGCTTTTGCGAGAACTCCAGTGACGGAAGGCCTTAAGCAATACTGCACTGTTCGACAAACAGTTTTCACGAGAGACGATTCCATATATCGACAAGCTCAGTATTTCCGGTGGACATCTAAAGAACTAAAAAAAGATACGCTTGTCTATTTTGTTAGGGTATCAGCAAAGATTCTGAATATACTGAAGGCCATACTACAGGCGTGCACAACAACAACAGACGACGCTGTGGGAGAGGACAAACCTCTTCTATAGACGATTGGTTTTACCCAGAGCGTCAATTGTAAGTTTTTAATGTTTGCTGTTTTCCTAACCTATTTCTTGCGCTGAATCAAAAGTAGACACCTGTCAATTGTTAGTGAAAGTCATGATGTATACGAACGACCTTGCAAGATACAGCAGCAGTCACTTCCACGCTCAGTGAACCGTAGCCGCTGTTATACCAACGAATCGGACAGAGCAGAATGTGAAAGGACAGAAGCGATAAAACTTCAACGAGAAGGACGATAGGCCAAATCAGGCACGCTTCGACTGAACAAACAAACTATGCTATAACTATTTCAGATAGGAGCAGCGCCTATGATTTTCGACAGTTTCGATCTGTGTTGAAGAAGGCTGCAAGCAGTCCGTTTATCAGTACTGGACAGAGTTAAGCCTGCCTTCTTTAAATGAGTTATGAGCCCATGCCTACATCATGAGGAACCGATTTGCGCACTGATTGGCAGACAGCGCGTTTTGCTGAAAAAGTAGCCAGACAAGAGTACGGGTTAGCCGAAATCGGAAAAGAAAATACAAAGATTTGTTAATTTCATTGAGGATAACACGACTATTATTATCGAGCCACAATTCTTCGAAACGAGAGTAATAAAATTATGATAACTAAAGAGAGACTATGTTGAAGTTGAATAGCCACATAGTCAGTAAATACGCAGTATACGAAGTTCAACATATTTTTTCGCTGGATAAAAGCTTAACATAATTTAATCGACGCGGGCATTTTCAAATATTTTAATCCGTTGTGCCAACGATATTATGCAGTTAGCCGTGTTACGACGTCAACAGAGCTTGTTAAACATTTTAGACCTTGACGTGCTTATATAAACGGTGATCTTACATGTTTTCAACACCTATGCTTAGACTTTAATCAACCTAGAGTAAAAGAAGAAAAGCAAAATCAAATAGACTGGCAAAGACGAATGCAGAGTGGCATGAATAGAGAAACAGCGGCTTTGAACGAGACAGTCGCAAACACCAGAGACTATTGGATTTTATAATAAACGTAATGTTATGGTAATGGTAAAAGCCTGAAAAATGCGAAGATGTACATGCACAGAGTTTATATTCAAAGGATGCGTATACTGATGCAAGTGGAGATGCAGCGTTAACGTGTTGTTATTATAATTTTGGCTTTCCTTAACAACTCTGACGTGCATTGACTGGTTAAGTTGTACAACTTCTACCCTCATTACTTTAGACGAGAGCAGACTGAATAATCATAATCGACATGCTACTATAGTTCTATAATCAATTCCGTGCTTTTTTCGTCGCACACCAGCTTCTGGTAGTATGCAGCCCCGGTGTAGAGCAGTCGATAGGAAAAACTTGTTCTTGCGATAAAACTTGTCATCGGTGACAAACTTACCGTGTCAAATACGCGCACAGTGATTACTGGCGCATAGAACCAACCGATAAGATAAGAAACCTCATTGATAAACCATTACTAAATTGTACGAGGCCGCCTTATAGTGATACTGTATAGGAGGAGACGTAACGCTGAACGCGAATGAATAAACGGAAAAGGCTGATGAGCACGGCGTGACCAAGCGCCACGTATTTCTTTGACGGTTATTTTTCTAGTCTGTGTAGCTAGAAGCAGACTTAGATTTGAGCTGTTCTGATTCGATTTATCGTTATTATATTGCTGTTTGTTTTTGTCAACTATTTGCTAGGTTTCGGCGTAAAGACTAGATTCTCTTACGGAGACCAATTCTGTTGGAAAAAGGAAACGTAGGGAATGGTTATCCAAATGAGCAAGAGCTGAACGCTTCTATATCCAAACAGAAAAATTTGCCTCGTCACTTGATATTGAAGTATTGCCCTTAGAATCTCCGCGTCCTTCGACCGTTGACGATTGCACATGAAAACGTCTTCAATCTTTAATGGGTGCAAGCGAACGTGAGGATAACACGAATACGAAGAAAAATGAAGGGCGCGCCCTCGCAAAAAACGCAAATATGATATTTGAATTCGTCGATTTATACCTGGCCTCTATTCTCTAATATGTTCCCTATACTAATAGTTATACTACTGCCGGTACGATAATACGAGAAATTTATTTAAATAGCTCTAATTTTAATTAATTAAATGCTTCAGCTATCGGACCAATACCGATAGGACGTAGCGCTTAAAACCGAACTTTACTTTGGCAGCGATTCTCTTCGTTGCTTTTGATACACTCAAAGGAGCATTCAGGCAAGCGCGTAGGCTTTGTTCCGGTTAGGAATGTTCAGTGTTATACAAAATAGCTGAATGGTGCAGAAAAGAAGTTCCGGACGACAAAAGTCGGGCATAAAATACACTGGACCAACGAGTCTACGATACAAATCGATCACCATGGTGATTTTTTAGTTAGTGTTATGTATGCGGTTTCAATGCTGTAATGAGTACGGGGATCTAAACGATCGAATAATGCTTTTCTTTAGCAATAGCTGTTAGTCAGACATTTTCGGCCAACTAATGCCCCTACATGGTTTGCAGAAAAAAAGTTACTGGGGCGTTGTGAGGCTCACTCTCCACCAAGCGTGAAGACGATGTCATTAACAGGCAATAGTTAAATGGGGAGAGACTCGGAAAAAGAGGACCTACACGTACGTAAGATTACGCAGTCGCGACAAGCAGGTCGTCTTTTATCATTTGTTTTTCCCTCCATCCGCTTCCTGGGTTGACAGACACCTTCAAATCGATTTGACATTGCCGTGCTAACTTATTATTCATTGCATTCTAATTCGGCTTTTCGTTGTTCCTGCGTTTCTATGGATGAGACATACGGCCTTGTCTTTGCAGCCGTCGTCGCTCCTGTCAATTGATTTGCTATAGGAAATTCATACAGAAAGTTGAACTAAACCTGGACTATCCGCCAGACTGGCGCCTGGTTTTTTTCGTAACTTGGTAACGAAAGCAGATATCCTACTGGTGTCTTGCAGAGCAATAGGTAGACTCAATTAAGACTATACATAAATATTAGATGGCACGTATATGCACACATAAAGTAACAGTTCCTTTGGGCATCAAACGCCAGCGATATCGTAGAAACTGCCCATCCCATCTTGAACTAGATGTGATTATATTGGATCAAACTGAATATTTGCTACGCGAGATATTTTTGCTCGTTGCAAGTTAAATCGTGTAATCAAAATGTTTGTCGAATCGAGCGGACGACAGCTCTGATTTTCCTGAATCAACTTCCTTTACTATCCTTAATGTCTACCGTGAGTTACTTTTCTGAGACACCATATATTGTGAAAATTTCGTGACGAACACAACGTTTCAACCAGCACTACTTACACAGCCTTAAGCATGAAAACTATAGTTTTCAAGTTTGATACCCGGTACTGCCGTTTGGTATTACATAAGGCACGAGACGAAGTGTGTCTATCCTTGGTCTGCGATGTTTAGCAGGAAAACACGCTACCCACCGCACGACTTACCTCTATATCTAACAGAATCCTTAATGTGGGCCATTTCGTGCGTACGAATGAAATCGAGGTATAGCGAAGGACACTGTGAAGTACAGATCAACGTCATGATCTATTCCATAACGCCATAATTATGACAAAAAAAAAAGAATATCTGTGACCAGAGACGATATCACGGTAATTGCATGCGCCGCGGTAGTAATTCGTTTGTCACCGTGGGAATACTCCTTGACAAAAATTTACACCAAGAAACCGTTGTTGAAAATGAGGTTCGTATGTAAACGAATGAGGTTCATGGTTGAGCGAATGAATTAAATTTTGGAAAGTCGTATTATGTGAGGATTAATATGGAGGAATTAAGTGAACAGCAGTAACGTTAGAACAGACGAAAAATGTTTGGTA
>NW_019215790.1:0-5288 GCF_002532875.2 Varroa jacobsoni | reverse complement strand
AGTTGTTAAACGGTGTTCACTGAGAGCCTCGGCTGTGTAATAGTGTATAACAAGAATACTACAGATGTATTTGAGCCGTGGCTCGAGCTCGGTAATGGACGACAGCGTCAGTAGCAAGTTTTCGGCATTGCCAAGCGGCACCTCTGGGTTGGCCATTTGAGCCTCGACCATTTTGTTCATCTCCTCAGCCGACGGTATCGTCGCCGTAAGGATTCTCTCGATGCCTTCCCGGTTCATGACTGTGGAGTCCATCTTTAGGATCGCCGCCCGAATCGTCCGAGGATTCGGTAACTTTGTCATGCCGATGTTGATTGCATTCGATCGTTTCGCATCTAATACTGTAATCTCATTCCTTTTACCTTCTTGTTTCCGCAAAATATCGTAGCAGTAGTAGTAGGAACAGATACAAAGCAGTTCACAGTGAGATGCGCTTAACACCCGTTATTTACTCTGACGCGTCTCAAATATACGTATTAGCTGTATTTGAAACAGGAGTGTAGTAAGCTGATGTGCTACAATAAAAACGATGTGTTTTTCCTAGCAAAGCGAGGGTTCAGACGCGTCAATTGTTTTACGCAAGTGAAGTAACGCCATCATAGAAATCTCTAAGAAAATGGCCCCAAAACAATAGGAAATACCTCCAACTCCGCTTGCAAATCTATATATTTTGAAATGGGAAAGTTTGCAAATAGACATTCGACCCTGCTAAACCTGTGGCTTGAAAACGCAACTCATCGACAGGTTAACAAACTAAATGGAAGCGCATTTTCTCAAGGATTATCTGTCAAATCCGTCATGGTTGTGGAGCAAGTGAGTCATATTATATGAGTCAAGTCTTCATGCTACAGTAGACACCGGCATTTGACGCTACTCCAGATATAACGGCACCATAATTTAGAGAAGAAATTCAGGTGCCTGTTGTAGAGTAGACGCTAACTAGATTATGTAACTAGACGTTATGAAGGGCCTACTTTTTTGACCAAGTGGATTGTGTCGGCAAAGAGGCACGTAACGTTTTATTTCCCACTTATGACTGTTGTGTGGCTCATTCCTGCAAATAACTCGCTCGATCAATTTAAAAACTAAGTTACTCCCCATATCGAATCTTGTAATCTTTTCCTCTTCGTAGCACAAGTTTAAAAAAATTGAGTCAATATATCGGTGAGGCGCTCCGAACTCCGGTGATAATCCATCAGGTAGATCAATGGTTCACACTCTGCGGCTTTGATTACAATATTTAATTTTAAGCTTATGCCTTACCTGTTTCATAAGGTCTTTGGCTTTGTTTTCGAATAGCTCCTCTAGCTTGGCCGTGTCGATCTCTTCCGAACAGAGTTCATCCCATATCGTATGTTGCTTCTTAATACGAGCTAGAAGCATTCGATCTTCTTTAATTTCCTTCCAGATGAGCTTAACTGTTTTTTTACTCTTCTGGATTGTTGGCTGTGCGCCGGGTTCATTCCTGCAGGACAGCCAAGGACTACTTTATTACGGCTTTATAATATCACTAAAATATAACCACTTAGGAGAATGGTAAATTCAGCCGCCCATTTTAACTAAAATAAAAAGTCGAACGTTGACAATCTTGCGGTGGTGAAACAATTTCGTGTAGTCAAAATTCAACTAAGCACTCAAACGCCATGTTTTCAAAGAACAATTGCCCTTTCTTACTAAATGGACTCATGAACGAAACCCTTATTAGAATTAGAATGATAACGAAAAATAGAACGAAAGGTAAAAATACATCGCATAAATAAGAGTCACGAGGTATTCGTTACCGTAGTTATATAGAAAATTAGCCTAAGTGTGCTACATTTGCCTATAATACGTACTATACGTTGCTGTAATGAACTCCTGATTTTATTAAGCCACTTTCTATGACCATTTTATCATTCTGTCACTGAATCTCTGTATGACCTTTTTCTTGCTGTATCGTAGTCGCTAACAGCCTTAGCCCAATAATGTACATCAACAGTTTCCATAACTTGGTCTAGCTCTTTAGTTCTTGATAAAATCTTTGACATCGAGTTTTTTGCACATTGGCGGTACACTTATGGCATACCCTAAACTTTTCCTTTTTTTACATAATACTTTCATAAGAAGTACCCTACAACTAAGATTTACTTGTTAGCAGCCCATGGAAGTTGGCTTGAGGAGTGTTGCTTTTGTTGAACGAAAGATGGGGTAGTTTTACGGGGCCTCGTGGCTCCGAATGGAGGTACTTCGAATAGAGCTTGTGAAGGTGCCCGTGCACCAGACGGTGGAGAAGAAGGCGGAGGAGCTCCGGGTGGTCGTGGCGGGCGAGGAGGTCCGCCAAAACCAACGCCAAACGGTGGTGGCGGTGGCCCGTCCAAACCTTCCATCGGCGGTGGAGGAGGTGGAATAGGTCCACTTACTGCGAAAGGAACCCCGTCCTCGTTAAGTACTGTCACGTCATCGCCTTCGCTGAGGTCTGTGAAGTCGAAGTCATTGATAAATAGAGGCCTCCTAACAGACTTGATGAAGTTTTGCCATTGCATCGGGCTTCCAGACTTCCAGATCATATCCTGCCTTTGTCTTTTTCAAAGCAGTTAAACTTCTGTATGTTATTAGAGAACTGGTTACTAGTGTACGGTGGAGTTTTTCCTAGCTTAATGATAGGAGGCCGTTGTCCGAAGCTTAACTGAAAAGCTGCGTATGGAGGGAATAATGGTCGCATCAAGCGACGTTGGCGGTCGCATCGGCAGGTAGCTGGATGGTTTCTCTGCAAGCGCTTGCTAAACTCCGATACACGGATACATCTAGTAATTAAATATTCGTAATTTTTTTTTCGAAATATCTTTTAGGAAATTGTCTTTTCTGACGACTTTTATTTCACTTAGTCTATTGCCTTTTTTCCTAAAATATATATATATATAAAACTTGCAAATGACAAAGAAGTTATACTACTGTGCACTAAAGGTAAACGTCGAATCTCCGCTACCTGTTTCTGTTGGTATATAGCTGAACCAAGATTTCTGGCTTGATGTTCCGGTACTTTGAGGTTATAGTCTGAAAGATCGATTAATTGTCTCCTTTTGTCTACGCGGCGCATCACCGGCTTTGCTCCTGAATCGTTTGTGCTAAAATTTCTTAAATTGGCGACCGTTCGCTGAGGGTTGCGTTTCCTCTCCGAAAATGTCCATTGGTCCATCGTTCTCATTTCGGAGATAGTCTCATATCTTATGACCGTTTTTCCAAAGTCTCATTGCCGGTGTCAGATCATTATCAGCGAATGCCGTATCCTCTACAGACCGTATGAGATTTTGAAAGAGGGGGAAGACTTAACTTTTGTAGGAGGGCCATCAGTCAGGTTGTGTGGGCTGCTCTTTCAAGAAGGGTTATGCTTACGGTTTGTGCAAAGCGCGTGTGAATTAATTCTATTATCAGTAAAAAGTGGTATAGTGATTCAGTATATTAAGAACCTCGACCTTTAAATACATTAATTCCATGGTTCTCCATTTTGCTGATAGTTTGATCCTAATTGATAAGTGCAATCGATTTTGAGTTTTGTATGAAACAAAGATAAAAAAAATAGTTTTACGCTTTTTGTGTAAATGTGTTTATTTGTTATATTGGAACTGTGTATTTAGAATTTAGTTGATCAACTATAACATATGTGTATAGTATAAAAGATGTTAATCTTTAGACTAAATACTTCAAAATTTGTTGAAGTGTGGCACAAAGCATATCACGGGGTTCGTTCTAGAGAGGCCAATGGTGCATGGCGAGAGCTCCAAAATAATCATACTCAAATGCATTTTATTACCAGGAACTGCTATACAATTTTTCTCACTTTAAACAATTTGTTACTTCTTTTTAGGTCGAGTCTGGTAGCCGCAACGTTTGGGCTATTTATAGAATTTTTACGTCACGCAGCTACTGCCACCCGTAGGGCAGTAAGAAACAAAGACATCACCTGCGCATAACACACAATGTATCGAATAACTATTTGTTTTTCCTCTATAAATACATATTTGTTATTCTATTTTATATATAAAACGTGGACCTCAGATTCCGGTAGGTGACACTTCGTAGGCACTGACCTGGCGCATACCGATCTTCTTGTCTACTTGTCTTCTACTCTCAGGGAGTTCTCGTAGAGCTGCATCTGCTATAAGAGCTAGTCATCGGTCTCTGCACAAGTACAATTGTACAATGCGCGCCATTTCTATCGCGTCAATTGAACCCACTATATCCCGGTAGGTTTCTTGGTCAGGAACACCATCTAAGGCTTAGAGTAGCACGCAGGAAAAAGTGTTTGCGTCGGCCGGGAATCGAACCCGGGCCACCCGCGTGGCAGGCGAGTATTCTACCACTGAACCACCGACGCCTCGATGAAGTACATGTGGAAATATACTCTTAAATAATCTTTTATATGTACCTGATGTGTGAGCTCAGTGGAAGAAGTAGCATATTTTAAATTAGGCTTTATTTGTAACACCTGCTCGCCTGTTAAATTGCTTAAAGAATTCTACATGAAACTGCATCTAAAATTTGAGCCTATGGTAGTATTGGTATTTGGTGCTGCTAAACAGTCGTAATATGAAATCATTTCGTACGAGGTCCTCATCAAAACGACGCTATTAGAATGAAGGCGCCGTGGCTTAGTTGGTTAAAGCGCCTGTCTAGTAAACAGGAGATCGTGAGTTCGAATCTCGCCGGAGCCTTAAACTTTTTAGTCTATGTTTTTCCTTTTAAACCATCAGGCACTAAGCGTAATGGTAAGTGCATGTCACTTTCAGCGGATGTGAGGAGTGTTACAAGATAAGCCTACAATACCACATATATTTTCCAGCGAAAGATGGATTCATTTCTACCCAAGTACTTATTATAAATTTATTACAATGCGTCCTTGCTTACAATAGAGCTCAGGCAATGATGCACGTGCCTCTAACCTTCTTGAACTAGAACTTTTAATTCATGTAGCGTCTACCTCTAAGCTCATAATGGACATTTTTTCAAACAGCGTTTTCGGATGGACCCGCAGTATGGAACTCAAGACTGCCTATACCTATTTAAATTTTATGCGACATCTTGAATGGCAACAATTAGTCTACGTATTTAGCTGCACCATTTTCATTTCACCATGCTAGCTTAGGCTTCTTTGACCTAACTTCCTGTTTGCTTTGTCCTTTGCTCGAGCCAGCGACAATTCTCGGAAAAATATCTAGTCGATTTTGAAATGATGACCACGACGTTTAGTTAACCCATTTTTGAATTACTTCTTTCTTTTATTATAACCCATTAATTTATAAATTCTGCATGTG
>NW_019215789.1:0-5299 GCF_002532875.2 Varroa jacobsoni | reverse complement strand
GGCTAGACTACAGCTTGTGAGAGATGGGCTTTTGAATGTTGCCGACACTCGTCGATCGACTTATCTATCGAACGCTTGACCGCCAACGGCACTCTTTTTTATATACAAGTAATCGCAGTTTTTACTTAGAACCTCCCGTGCTTACTGTTTGGTTTTGTGTCGTTCTAGACGACCGTTGGAAAGATAACAACTGATTAAACAAGCTTAGAATAGACGTGACGTACACGATAAAAACATTACAGTTGAAAGGTACATATAGTGAAGTTGCATGCTAAGTCTAAAACGAAATCTTCAATTCAAACAATGTATTCCGCGCGATTCTTCGAATTCGTCAAGCATCCCTTTGAGTCGATTTTGAAGGAGGACGACTTCTAGGTGAGCCTATACTTTTAGCTATGGAGCTTTCACCATAGTCGAGGAATCACTATCGTAGGTTGCATTGTCAGTTCTTGCCCTTGAAAATAGCAAGCAAAACAGATATCGAAGGTTCCGCCCGATCTTTAAAGCAATTTTTTTTAATCTATACAAAGCGACGAGAGCGGAATAAAAAGCTGTCTAATGATGCATAAAATTTGGCTATTAGCAAACAAATACAAGGAGCTCGATTAGCTTTCGAATAAGCTAACATCTATATAATTGTAGGAAAGATAAGAAAAATGAAATGCTCACTAAATGAATGATATTTTTTCCAACTAATTGTCGCCAGCCATTGAACTACAAAAGACATTGTTTTCTTGGATCTACTTAGAAAGTCTCCTATGCTATTTGCCGAACTTCTGTCTGTCAGCAATGGACCATCCTCCTTAAAAACATAAATATCAGCACAACAAATCTCTTTATCTCACAAGCCACAATCTATTCCGTATTGATGTCAAGTGATGTAATGAGGAAACCATATGCTTTACCCCGACTTCAAGAGGCTAATGTGTACACGATGTCAATGTGGTTAGCGTATTTAGCCAGAATTTATAAACGCGTAGGAAAATTTCTCGGTATGATAACATAATAGTAATAACAACAACAACAACAACAACAATTTTACCTGTATTGTTACAAGCGGGAATCTGGTTTTGGTGGACTGTCACATTGATATCGTGGTGAGTCGGCTCGTTTATTATATCATTGTACGTTTCATGGAACCGAGATCGATAAATCTTCACTCTCAATAGTACAGTCTTGCCTACAAGCTTGTTTAACAGTATGGGATTCAGCAAGTAAACAATGCCCTCTTTAAGCGTAACAGCGAACGCTTGATGCCAGTGGCTTTTGTCCTTTATGAACTTATACCGTTCGCCTCCATGAAGATACAGAGCTGGTATAACCTGGAAAAGTCAATAAAACAACAAGTTTTTATTAGTAACTGACAGTCAGCTAATTGATTTCTTGCAGTGTATAGATGTAGCCCAAAAATTTCGTAGTATCCTTTGATCTGACCCCTTACAGATACGACGGTGATCGAATTGTTACCAGAAAGCGATCTCCTGGAGCTCTCTCAGTCAGTTGACTCGTACAGACCCCTGCTGTTCTCTATCTAGATACGCTTATTGGTCAATGGCTCCTGTCTATGTTACATGCTGTTAATAGCCCCAAATCTGGTCTGTCCACTAATTTGTTTGTAGAGTGCCCATTTTCGATACACACCCAAATAATGTTGTGTCATCGTATCTTTATGATAGGGTCACCATTGCAAACTGTATTTTGTTTTTAACCTGTTCTGTTTACTTTTACTTGACATACGAAAATTGTTTAGTCAGTCGTAATTCTGATAATCACGCGGCTTCATCCCCTTCTGTGGCATCGTGTGCGGCAACTTGTCGATGTATGAAGGTAACTTGTCTGTGCACATCGGCGTAGCTACATCTTACTGCTGAAGGCCTTGATTATGTTACTTCTGGCCAGACCGCCCAATTAACAGAGTAGAGCTAATATTAGGCTGTTACAAGTGAATCCAAGAAGTAACCAAGTTTATTGCGATATGAGGCTGGGTTCATTACTGCACTTGTGGCAAGTGCATCACAGTAGCAGATGCCCCCTGATAACCATTTTTAGGTTTAAACCTACTCGACACTGTCATCGAACTCGATTTTTCTCCAGGGCGATGTTATTTTCTCGCCTGGTCCAAACACCGGCCAGCGCGAAACTACATGTAATCGATAAATGCTATATTCTGTGAGTGATCTTTTGTTGTGGAATACATTTCCAGTTGACTAGAGTCAATCTACGGTTTCCGTAAATTTCTCGATTTTTGGTGTGTTCAGCATTCGGGTTTTGATTGTGTAACACTTTATGAGTAACATGTCAGTTTTGCCTGACAGAATTTAGACAACAAGCCCTGCTTTTGTAAAAAGTCTTCTCGGTTGCGGCAATACGTCTAGTACCAATATCCTGTAGGCCCTTAGCACTCGAATCTCCGTTCTTGAAACGCCTGCTCCATTCACATACTCCGCGTTCGTTTAAAACTTCCTCGCCTAATGCCTTCACCAATCGTTCATTTTCTTAACGCTGTGGCCCTCCTGACCACTAAACGTCGATCTCCGAGATTAAAGGTTGTTTTTTTTCTGAATCAATTTTTCCTTAGCTAAGTTCAACCGGTACTTACTCATAAGCTCCCCGAAGCTAGAGTAATTACCAGCCTAATTTGGCCCGCCAGCGTCGCGTAATCCAAGAACTAAATAATAATACTTTAAAGCCATTTTTTTTTTTACATATACAGTAAACAAATGAAGATCTGTTTGTACAGCTTCACACTTGAGACTACACCGTCATGTAAGCAACTTGATGCGTACATGATCAGATTACTTTCGAAAATAACGACGTAATGAGTGTTTGGGTTAACACCCATTCAGTAGAATTTTCTTTTTTTCCTTTTCGGGTGGCCCGTTGGTGACAACCGTACCGTAAAAAGGAGCAATTTAAATTGAAAAGACTTCCGCGCTTATTAACCATTCGGGTAGGTTTATTTGTACTGCAAGCACACGGTGCGAAACGTGTATGTACTACTCTGTATGTTTAAATATACTTCTGACCTCGATTAAACATTTTCAATTTCTATCAATGACACTGATAACGTTCAACAGTTCGTATAAAACTCATAATAGAAGGTCAATTGGATGATAGAATAAAAAATGTTGATATAGGGAATAAGGGCAGTAAATATAGAAAAGTCATACAGTTTTCGAATATATAGAACTGCGATTCTATAGGGAATTACGCATTTTTTTTTGAATAATTTTACTCTCTGAAAATGTTAAGTCAAATTTTAATCTATAGAGTGACAAAGGTATCGTTAAATAATCAACAGCAAATAGCTTATTATCGGTGGCACCTCTCATTGTTTTCTAATTAATAGTAAAGCAGGCCAAATGAATATAGCAATGATAATATAAAATAAAAATGCTACAGCTTTAAAAGTCTTCAGAGAAACATTTATAGAAAGGAACGATTAATTAAGGAGCTGTGAGTATTTCATGCTGACATCGTTTCCAACTTCTCTGACTTCTCCTTATGGACTGATTGCAAGGGTCGCGCTCCTATGCGCTCTAGTGGTCCATTAACCACACAGATCGATTCAAGTAAGATTCTGTCATTAAAAAAATAGTCACTAAGAGCAGCAAATATTTGTCCTTTTTTATTACATCGGGTATGATCCAGTGCCATAACACGAACATTCGATAACAGGTTCGGTTGGAATTAAAAAGGAATTTTGTTTTTGATCCCGTTCACATAGCATTAGCAAATGTACGGTTACTAATTTCATTTTGCAATGTTTGTAAAAGTCGGTAGTCCGTGGCCTTGAGGTCTGGAGAACAGGGTCTGTGAAAGGAACATGCCAGTCTAGCCTTTACAAAAAGGTTTCCACGAGTTTTGGCTAGGGCAACCTAGTATCGTTGTGGACAAGGATGATTTTACCCCAGCCCCGATGGCCTCGTTCGTTCGACGTAACCGGATTATAATTCTTGACCTTTGTTGACCGTCTTGCTTTTGTCAAGGATTTCCTATTATGTAAGACCGGTTCGGTTTTACCTAGCTTAAGGCACAGTGGTTTAAGGATCAAGATTTGGCTTAACTCGGGTTGTAGATATATGAGTGAAAGCTACCAATTGCCTGCTCTACTTTGTATCGATATGGAGACACTAAATCCTATCCTCCATTATAATTCTGTGTAAAATCCTTTCGTTATAATTGAGCGTTACATGATGCCAAACAAGATTTTAGAAGTTCACGAAAAGTTGTACTTTTATTGTGTCCTCCCTTACTTCCCCTTACTTAAGTCCCCCAGACTTTCAATTCCTAACAAAGTTCCGTGCATTCGTGATGGTTTCCTTGTTGATGTTGCCAGCTTGCTTTTTCGACTATTTAGTGAGTTGTTCGCTCTCCATTGTCCTCGTCGTGGCTAATCGAGGCGCGATACTCTTACCGAAGCTACGAGCCCATTTCTGGCTGCTTCGAGCAGCCTTCTGGGTTAAACGGCCCAGTGTACACAATAAATATCCCAGGCTGCTTCGACTACTTCCAACCTCGGCAAAAAGTAATAAATCCTAATATCATACCTTTTTCTCCTAAAAATTTTTTTCTTTAGCGTACAAACTCGACATAAGGTTCGGTTCACTAGACCATAAACTGACAACGGACTTACATAAGAAAGAAAGTTACATGTTTAATGGTATATAAGTATGAAGACAGTGAAGAGATAAAAGGTAAAAACGACAATAAAAAGAAACCGAAATTGCTCGTCCTCCGATCAGATAGAAAACGTACCCTACGCTAATCATGTTAACTATTTCCAATCTTGTTTTATATTCGATGATGCTATTAGATATATTTTCATTGTCTAGTTTGCAAGAGACAATAAATCCGGCTCATATACGAATAAAGGATTAAAAAAAACGATCGACATAAGTGAGCCCAAAAGGGTGCGTTTAGTTTTTGAAGAACACTATATATTTTTATAGATTAAACTAATCTCCAG
This sequence comes from Varroa jacobsoni, assembly GCF_002532875.2. Lineage (NCBI taxonomy): Eukaryota > Metazoa > Arthropoda > Arachnida > Mesostigmata > Varroidae > Varroa > Varroa jacobsoni. Next base: position 330 of record NW_019215789.1, on the reverse strand, counting down.
GGAATACCTTCGAGTACAGTCTCGTAAGTTAAACCGAGTTTTATTTACAATACAATACTTACGCCACATCCACAGTCATGTTGCTATTTGCCGACATGGTTTTAAATATTACATGACGTATCTTAAAGATATTTCATCACATACTACTGGAAATGCGTAGTTACTTATTTACTAAATTTGCATTCGTTTTTTTAATTGCTGAGTATGTTCGAAAAGTTTTTAATTATAATAAGTAGATAATAGCACTATAATATCAGTGATATAGAAGCCGCGCTCAGTAATCAGCGTTCTAACGCACTTCACCCAGATTTCAGGAACATGCCACACCTA
>NW_019215788.1:0-5330 GCF_002532875.2 Varroa jacobsoni | reverse complement strand
CTTGCATTATACCAAAGGATCTGAAAAATGATATGTATCAGTATATATAATGGTGATTATAATATGGCTGAGGCCGTCTGAAAGGAAAGGAGGATACATGGATAGATAAACAGTAACAGCCTTTAACCCAGACAGCAGGCTTCTGCTGCCGGGTTAAAGGCCGCAGCGACATCTCTTTTCACCAGGCCTCCTAATCAGATCGAAACCTGGCGCAATAGAAGCATTTCATTGCATCCATGTGCCAATAGTCGTCGTCGCCGTATTGATTTTGCAATGTTGTACACTGACTTAACGATGTTGGTCAATAGAATTGGTCGTTTCGATAAGAACGGAAGCATGGCGATCCGAGGACGACATCCGAGCGGATCAGACAAATAGCTACTGCTGCTGCAGCAGCAGCAGCTTTTCAATTCAACAACAGCCTGCTAGTCCATTAGTTTCGTCCACGTCCCTCAATACATGCGTCTTTCATCTGGTTCTGACATCTGTCGTCATCTTGTAGGTACACATTTACCGGTGGCAAATTTCATGTGTTATTCAATTGAATGAATAGCTATCGTCGGCTACTATAAATATAATATATATATTTTGCAAACAATAAATGATGCCAATGTGGGTCTAATAATCATGCGATCTGCCTTAATTGCGCCATGAATGATGAATTTACGGATGTTAGTTTTACACACATATCCATGACGGTCTAGCAAATAGAAAACAGATTGATCTGTAGTATATACACGTTGCCACCTGCAGACATAGCACGGTGCCTGATACACGTATTCAGCCTCTAGTAGTTATCGCTACTATAATAACATGGGCTGCCTCCACCTATCGCCGTACATTGCCTACGTAATAAATTAAATGTGCCTAAATCCACCTTAAAAGTACCACTGTGTGTGTTGTGGCAAACCAAAGTGGCAGAGCAAAGCGCTACCATCATCCGAATGTAACAGTTGCTATTGTTGTTACTTCCTTCATTTGTCGGCTAGCCGCATTCACTAATGCCGTAGACTTGTCAGTCAGTGTACAGTTATTAAATCAGGCACAGCGGACGAGTAGTGAGGCTCATGACGTATCACTTAGTAGCGAGGGGATGGGTGTGATTAGACGCTCTAGAATCGACGAGGACGGCACAAGTAGGCTAGCTAAATCAAAAGAACTCTGTCTGGCAGTGAAGTCTGACAACAAGACTGCATAACTCGGCGGCGATTTTCGGTAAATGGAACCGATTTAAAGGCCGCTAATTGTGTTCATCTGTATTGTCGTAATTAGCTGATCTCGTCACCTTAGACCTTCTTGTGCCAGCGCCGTTCCCGCTGCTGCCAATAGTTCGATCTAGACAAGTAGAACGACTTTGTTTGGCAAGTGATGCGCCAACTGACATGCCAATTGCTGAAAGTGGCACGGCGTCGTACAACAGGTTTCAGCCAACAGATCTAATGATAGTTGTAGCGTGCAAGTGCACGTGCACAGACAACATCTGGAGAACAACGTATATCTCCTCCTCGAACCAGCATCGTCACGACTGTCATTTTACCTCGGTACGCCTCGGACGCTCATTGGTTTTATCATGTTGCTTGACGTTTAAGACGCAGGATGATCGGCCGCTGCGTTGTCTGTGCATCTGCGGGAAACAACTGAGTAAGCCAGAACACCCTTGCGCAAGCTTACGACCATGTTCACTGTCGCTACCCAATTGCACCCGGTTGAATTTCACCGAACGTAATCAAATCGCAATCAAATTGCTGCGAGAATATTTCCTGTAAAAAAAACTGTCATTTCGAGTTTTTCGTTCGTCTCCCTTCGTCCGTCCGTCCGTCGATGTGTCGCCTACAACAGGTAAAAAAAATTACACCAAGACCAAAAAATGCCTATGACGACTGGTTCTAGTCTGATAAATTGAAGATACAACCACAATGTATGATCAGCTCCTGCGCATGTAAGCGCCAGCGAAGGCATCGTGCGCTTTGCTATAGTGCCCGGTGTGACAACGTTATGAACAGCGGATCGATCGAAATACCCGCGTTTGTATTTAATGCGGTTGAACACACTTTAAAGCAGACGGTATCCGCCGCGAATATGATTGCAATTAAGAATTATATTACATGATATGTACCACGCATGGACGTCGGATTGTCGCCGGTCTGCGGTGCCAACAAAATCGGAAGCATCAAAAGTCACGGGGCGGTTGCTAGCGCTTAGAGGCAATAGAAAACCGATTATAGTTACCGGCACCACTATAATAACAACGAATAATAATGGCTGTCACAGCTCGGTGAAGACGCATAACTGCCAAAACGCCTCAACGAACTTCTGCGCGCGCTCGCCGTTGTGAGAGTCGTTCGCTTTCGATGTCAACAAAGTGGTTCATTCTCTCTTTCCAGTCCATTGAATGAATGAATGAATGAACGAATGATCATCGCAATAGGTACTATTAACTGATAACTATTGAGCTTTACGTCCGCTGGCACCAATAGGCATTTCACCAGACGGCTGGTTTCCAGCACGGAGCGAAGCGTGTTTACATCCGGATTTGAGACCACGTGTCCGCTAAGTTTAGCAGGTAAACACGTTTTACTACTAGCGCTGCTAATATGATTATCGCGTAGCGGCCCGCTATTGATACGCTACCTGACCGCAGCCCTCGTGCTCGTGATGGTCACGAACTCGTTTCTGTGGAATTGGATGTTGTTCGGGTTTGCTATTGATGTAGCGACGTTATATTAAACGACAACATCGAAAATAATAACTAAATACAGGGAACTGTTTCTGAAAATATATAAGCGCAGTCCACAAATCAAGAATCGAGCAACCCTGTCGTCACTAAAAAAGTGCTTTTGTCTTCGGGCTGTTCACGCCGTCGCCATTTTTTCAAACCCTGTTTGTAATTCGTAGACAACATCACCACGGTGATACAGCAGAAGATTTTCATCAGACACAAAACAAAGCACCGTCGTTTTTTAGCAACGACTAACAAATCAGGCCGCTTGCGGAAGATACCCGGACAGCATGCGAATACCTTACGTAAGCGCTCACCGTCATTCACATTGCCACGAAGTTATGTAACAAGGAAAGCCAAAATAGACTTTCTACAATAGGTTACATGTGCCCCATAAAATATTATAAAGTTCCAGTCGTGATAAACATCAATTCATTTCATACGTTTCTGACATATCGTATGGATAGATAAACTTAAAAACTAATAACTTATAGATATAAAAACATATTTCGAGATTGGATCGAATAGACACCCTCGATGCATGGGCGATTTAAATCCATTTCATTGTTCCCAAGCTAAATCGGCTAGTTGTATGGTTACTATACTAATTACATGAATATATTATATATTCATTTATTTCGAATATAAATTTAGCCACCACGTGGCACTCTTCTGTAAAAAAAAAACAACCATAGCGCGCGTGCACACACACACAAATACACAGAAGCGGATAGCTTCGTGGAATCTGACGGAGATGCAACGCGTGTAATGGAACCAGCGAACATAAAACATCTGGTAGATCGGTTCGCTCTCTTTTACGCATCGTTCCCGATTGCGCCTGAACTTAGGAATCCGGTAGTCGTTCTTGGAGAATTTGTTTTCCTAAGCTGCGAGAACGTATAGGAAGAAAAGCACTGTGAGAAGATTGAAGCGTTTCCTTAACTCCTTAATGAAGAAGAAGACAGGTCTCTTACGCGCCATACGACGGAGGGCCGAAAGCATGTTTAAAATAGAAAAGCTTCAAACGATTTAGAAGCTTGTCTAATTAAGGCCCTTTCAGATGATCTTTACTTCGTATGCGATTATAAATGCGTCTTTTGAATCGAGAAGACGCAGGTCTGTCGCTGTGGACACAACATAAGGGTTCCTAATTATCGCCACAGCAACCAGCGCCTCCTGGCGGCCTCGCTTCTTCATCATCATCATAAACTTGATTAACATTTCGTTATAACCCATTCAACAAAGTCAGCTGCCCTTTAATAACAACTAGCTTATGTCTGACTGCAGGCTCTCAACAGTCACGTAACGTGTCAAAATCATTTGCATCGATTTGCCTACGCTTTGTCATGCCCGATTGTGTTATTTTACGTCGTTTTCGAGCTAAGAGGCTGAACCTCAGAAAAATGTTTTTATGTTACGATGTTAGGTATCTGCAGTTCGTGTCAGCCAACTAAAAAAGAATATCAAGCTGGCTGTTGGGACGTGAGTAATATCTCGTAAGGTATATTAGAATTTCAAAGGTGGTAGAGGGCTAGCTCGTCTGCTTTTCGGTACACCCGACGCGCACTGCCAAAAACAAGTTAGAGAAGCCACCTGGCGACGATATCATCATGACGGGAGCGATTATCTCCTGCGCTTGAAGACCGACCAAAAATCTTCTGTCAAATTCTCACCCACACACTACTACTGCTGCTGCTGCTACTGCTGCTAACAGTTGAGCTCTAAAAACTTTGTCAGCAATTAATTCTTGGCTGTCCCTTTCTACAACAGACTTCATGGCTTCAAAGATCAGTCAGTGTTCAATACGAGTAATCCTAAGGAATTAAGCGTGAGACAGGATTATCATATTTAACACTTCTTCTATTTCGATTTGGATTTTTAGATGAGCATCAGAGCGTATCTATGGCGAAATTTAAACACAGAATACTTCTGTGCTTGTAGACACGATTGCGGGTATGATAGGCCAGGCCTGTCACCACTAACTTCGTCTAGTTCTTGCCGCACGGGCAACAATTCGCCCGGTCCTTTCTTCTAGGCCATCAAGACTCGCGCGATCGAAACAATCAAAAGAGTACGCACCCACCCTGACCAATCAGCCAGCATCACGGCTATCTTCAGTATTGCTAACGTTATGAACACAACCATTAGCTTACATTACGTGCAGCAGCAACTGTAAAGTCGTATTGTTGCCATACTCGACCGAAGCAGTAATTTACTTCCAGCATCAAATACTAAGTTCATTGAACAGAAGAATGACGAGGGAGAGCTAAACCAGCCACGTAATCCACTGATCTATTTAAGACGACAGCTAAAAGATTGGAACAAATGACAAAATCGAAAACTTAGCTTTACTAGCTAACTACTACTACTACTACTTCTACTACTTCTACTACTACTACTTCTACTACTTCTACTACTTCTACTACTACTACTACTACTACTACTACTACTACTACTACTACTACTACTACTACTACTACTACTATACTACTACTACTACTACTACTACTATTACTACTACTACTACTATTACTACTACTACTACTATTACTACTACTACTACTACTACTACTACTACTACTACTACTACTACTACTACTACTACTACTAC
>NW_019215787.1:0-5342 GCF_002532875.2 Varroa jacobsoni | reverse complement strand
ATATCAGGACGGGGAGGAAAGAAACAACAAAAAATAGGGGTAAAACCAAAAGCATGTATCTCTGCGAAGAGCATAGAGGTGGCTTGGCGAGCATTTACATATTGGAAGAAGCCCTTCACTTCACGTTGGGTGTTCTGTTCCTATTGGGGGATTCGATGGCGGTGCAGCAGCGTAGATGACTCTGACTGATATAGTTAAGCGTCGAGCTACCTAGAGGAACAAAACTAGGAACAACTAAAAATATTAAACAGAAAAAGAGAAAGGGAAAAATAAGGGGAGAGTTAAATAGGAAAAGGAAAGAGGCTGTAAAATATACAAACTTTATTACAAAATTATCTTACCGCTTGCTACATGGATTATATCCATCGGTCAATTTAGCGCGCCCGTATGCCGTATCTCGCTAGTATGTATCTCATATAAGATGACCACAATGCTGGACGGAGGTCGCTGGTCGTTTAAAGGGAAATAAAAACAAGTTCCCGTTGACACTTCTTGTAAAAAACCGACCGTTGTTGAAGTGGAAGTAGATCAAATTGACGAAAATCACTAGAAAAAGAATATGTATATATATATATATATATATATATATATATATATATGTTCGAAGTTATCGTAATGTTGTAAACGAAGATGCTAACGACGTAGATCTTATCGAAATCTTCATAAAAAACATTGTCATCATTATTATTATTAAATATCTATATTCATCTAGAAGTGAAATCTTCTTTATACGTACGCATATATCATGATCATGTATTTTTCGACAAATCTTCTAATCATATTATGAATAGCGGGCAGGAGAAGAAGTACAGTCCAGTCGGTATGCCAGAGCAACTGAGCCCATGTAGCTTCGCAATATATCTTCATTTTCCTGTATCCTCAACAAACGAACTATAGTAAGTACATGGGTATTTGACAAGAAAAAAGGACTGCAAGCTTAGTCATATAATTGACGCGTATACAACATGTTCGGGATAAATTCAGACAGAACTTGCTTAGCACTTGTTTATAAACAACAACTAGAAAAAAAAAAAGACATATTTGAATCTTTTTGTTCTGTTTCGATGTGCTGACAGTGAAAATCCTCATGGACTAGTTAATTTTATATAGCTGCTGCTCCCTTAGAGTATAACTTAGCTTTTCGCTTAAATTTGCAAATAACGTCCTAATAATGATGATCATGAGCGAAGATACGTTCGGAAACATGGCGGAAAAAAAGCGTACGAAAATTATATGAAACAAACTAACCGTTTGGAGCTGTTTGTATGATTTGGACACAATCTAACAATGAACAGTTTACCCTAGAACGCATAATCAGCCGAAGTGGGTTCTCAAACAATTTCAAGGAGCGTTTGAAAAATCATTTGCAACCAACTTCAATTGTGCATCTTCCGCTTTGCTTCACAAAGATCTATCTCTGCTTCTTCGAAAGTTGCGCACAGCCCGATAACAACGTAAGCGATTTTTCACAACTTATAAAATTTAGAACTTCAATGATCTGTCCGGTGCGAATATACTAAGCAATGGTTGATTTTCGCTGATGTTCCGAACCAGCGCGTCTTACCTTTGCCACGATAAAATTGAGGTATTCTACTAAATGAACACCGGCTTTTGTCAAGCGTTAATAATCGCACATGAATCGCCCAAAGTATCCCGAGCGCCCTGTGTGTGTGTGTGTGTGTGTGTGTGTGTGTGTGTATATATATAAATAACTAATTCTCTGTGAAAAATCACCAGGAAACGCAAAAAATGGCAAGCTGCGGCGACTTATTTATTTTTTCGACCATATCAGTAGTATTGTTATTACCAGCGCCAGTTGCTTATGATAAGGCTTATATGCCATGCCACCTAAAGGTTGAAGAACTTTGGAATAAACGTCTGCTTTAAGACACTTCGTATGACGTTGCACATTGTCGAAGTGTCTCCGTTGCATCTTCGTGCTAACTGTGTCGAGGGCGCGTATCAATTAACGCTTTTACTATTACTAGAATTTTTAGTACTATATATAATGATTTTCTGCCAGTTGTAATAGCTCATAAAATAATTCTATAGTAGTTAATAACGCTTTAGACAAATGTTATTAGGGTAGCTGAACGCGATATATATACATATATATATATACACACATATATACATATGTGGTAGTATGAACGAATATATATTTTTTATGAGATATAGCTACCAAACATAGCTGTCTATTTTATCCTCACGGAATTTGTTCCTCTGTACGCCTTTCACTCGCGGACTTCTACTCTAACTCAAGTTCAGGGTTTCTATATGTCAGTACGTACGTATATCAATAAAAACTGTTCAAGCTACGCATACATTGAATATAGTATGAATAGTCTTCACAGTCACTCCAATATGATAATGACGACGATAATTATCGTTATTTTTGTCCATCTGTGTTCCAACTCTTTCAAATTTTGAAGAGAACATATGACGACTATGATAAGAGCTTAGATATAACGATTGCACGCCCTCTTCAACAACGTTAACTAAACGCTGATGTTGATAACGGTAGCAACGTGTTAACGGCGGTCGCCGCGACGTCGATTCAATACAATTTCGCTATACGGCAAAAACAGACGCCCGAAACTATGCTACCGTCATTCTGGCGCTGGCAGAATGACCGCGGGGCAGGAGTTATACCGGCAAGAGGCAACATACTCGGGATCTCTTCGACGACAGAAGCTTTTGTGCCATATGCCACCATGTCCACCCATCATTTATGTTTAATCTGCCTGCTTGTCTAGCGGCACCCGTTCGTATTCCGAACGAGCTACAAAATGATCGTAACTAAAAAGTCGGATTATCTCAACTGAGTCACTTCTGTGCGACAATCAAAATGCGCGGAGATGAGTATTTGCATTGAACGGACCTGTGAACCTTTGACTAACTCTACTCAGCTACACTGCGTCGTCAACCTAGCGAAGGTACAGTTAATCACATTCGGCCCTAAACTGCGCTGGCCTGTATAAGGTACATATCATCAGTGTATGAACAGTTGGTAATAGCAGATCAGCGTACCAGTCTCTTCTAGCCGTTGCAAAGAAACTATTGTTTGTTAAGTTGTACATGAACTATAGGAACCATTTAAAAAAAACAATGAGCCGTCCGCCTCTCGTGTCCCCGTGGGGTGTGTTTGCCTGCTGATCTTTTAGGGACACGTGGTGATCTAGGTTCGAATCCGGGCATAGAAACGCTTCATTTCTTGCGGGGAGCCAGCCGCCTGATAAAATACCTACCGGTGGTGCTAGGGAAACTCGAAAGATTTAGCGTGATCGTTTTATAAAGAGGGCACACCAGCCGCCGTATATACTACATAGTAAATATTACTTAGCAACTAGGGACGTATTTGTCCAGATGAGATGGGTAGTCTTATGGCTTTGGGTAGCACCAATTATCACACTGGAGCCGCGAAACACGGCGCGCGCTAGTGTACAGAAAGTCGATATTAACTTGAAACTAGAAATCGTATCGTATCGTACCGTATCTTGTAACATTATTGCGTTGACAGCAATGATCGGCCTTATTGATCCGTGATGGAACTTACTCGGAGATATCATGCCCCGTTGTTCACAGGTGCAAACGCATAGACCGACAGTGAGAGGCTGCTTGAGAAAGACGCAAATACAATCTACCAAAAGCAATGTACACACAAAACTAGATCATCTAAGCGGGAAATTCATCTGTTGAATACAGTCGTCACAGCGTCTCTACTTGAGTATGCTATCAGCGACATGGAAGGAACGCGTACACACAAATATATGTATACACAAATATATTAATGGGTACAAACGCACCCGTCAATCAAAGCGGACAGAGAGAGAGAGAGAGAGAGAGAGAGAGAGAGAGATACTTAGATATATCGTACAATACGTACCAGCGAAGGGCAGCACGATGGCGTATGCCCTCCGCCACCGTCACGGTACGCGATGACAGCTGTGGAAGGGAGAGAACGAAGTGGGGTCTAAGGGTCCAAAACTCGTTGTTGAGGAACTGTTGCACTGCTACTATAAGTGATACTGCCTATATATAGCAGAGAAGAAAAGGGACGCTTGAGAATCAATCGTACGCCACCGATTGAGCGCTACGAGCCTACTCTTATCGATGTGAGAAGCGGACAAGCGTGATGATTGGGATTAGTCATTGTTTGTATCGCATGACTACAATCAAAAGTCCCTTTCCATATTTTCTATTTCATCATTCAGTAGCCATTACTAGCTGGGTCAGAGCGCAGCTTATCCTAGAGAAAAAAATCGATAATTCTGTTTTTCCCGGTTCGAGATAATGACTAAAGATTAGATAACTATGAACGTGCTACATTAGCGCGAAACATTCACTACGACGTTATCGAACAACGCCACTTATTAGAGGGATTATTAAAGCATTACATGATTTTACATTACTTCGTATATTTTCTATTGGATGTCACTGTGATGTTGTATCGTTGTTCTATTGGGCGTTATCAACCGCAGCGCTATGCTCGGGATGGCAAAATATTATCCACTAGGAAATCCTCTATCGTCACAAACGTGCTTGATAACCTATAATTAATGATTACGATACCACCCTTATGCAGAGGCGGTAGCGATGCTGCACGAGTTCGTCACGAAGCAAAAAACCCAACACAACAAAACATTACGACGATAACAACAACAACTATAGTGCTGATGATAAAATAATAGTACGGATGAAATAATGTCTATTTTTGTACATAAAATGTTTATATTTAAAGTGACGCCGAATGTGGCAAGAAAAAGAGTATGAAAGGGTAGAAGAGATACGAGGTAATAGATATTGCGACGTATTTTCAACGGAGTTATCATCGTATGAAAAAAAAAAGGGCAGAATATTAAGGGACGGTGTATATGGACAAGCATGAGATGATATAAATCGAGTGGAAAAGATGGACCATCTTCTGCTACTGAAAACAAACAAAAAGCGTGAAAGGTTTAGAATCGTGTCGTATTCAATCAAACAGATTAAATGAACGACTGATTATCGGTTAAAGTTGCCGAAAGTATGGTATCGATGGTTAAGTAACAAGTTAATTAGATATGCCTGATAGTATAATGAGAGAACACCGCCTGGACACGACCTCAGATCAAAACAAAAAGAGAAAATTCACGATCGATCGATCGTTCGTTTTGTTACTGTCATCATGACAACAATAAGTATATACTTGTAAGACTGATAAAGACATGAGAAAAAATAATTGACTGATAACCGTAAGATGGAACAATGGAAGAGACACAATTCTAATTTTTCAACTTGCCATCACTATGTCACGCAAATGATGAAAACAAGAAACTATCGTTGTTACTATATTAAGTATA
>NW_019215785.1:0-5350 GCF_002532875.2 Varroa jacobsoni | reverse complement strand
ATATATTGGCGAAAAATGTTTATAGATGGAGCAGAAGCATAATATGTATTTCGAGACTAATCCCATTGATTTTTATGTACCTGAGCAGTGATAATTCGACATTGGTTTCAGTCCGGGCGCGAAATAAAGAGATTTGGGTGATTAATGTACAAAAAAGACGCCAATACAGCTCAGTTTAATGAAATTTAGTCTACTATGTTAAAAGTCCGTAGTTCTTCCGTGCGTCAAAGCGTGTCGCTGATCTAGTCCTTTAGGCAGAACGTTACGGATAACGTCGTCTTGCTCAGACGTCATTCCAGAGGGGGTCCTGAAAGCTTCGTTGGTAACTTCGTCCTGTATACCATATTAGCTTCGTTGGTTCCAACTTACGACGACGACATGCCATTAATTTTGCCTAGATTTACTATATTTGAACTTGTATTCATTGTATCATACCAAAGTTTTATCTTGTTGAAAAGATAACACAGGCTGGACACGGATAACAATGGCAAAGAGCCGTCACATACAGTGGGTTCAAACTAGGCCTGGCTTTTAAAAAAATTAAAATTTATAATGAAGAGCACTTGCGCCGCTAATAACTAGCATTCTAAAGAAGTTTATTACAAATAACACGTTATCACCTTAGCGCAAAGTGGTACATTGCGAAACACATCCGTTCCACTGCCACGCAATGAGCCTCTTTCTAAAAAAGGCCGTACGCAAAGCTTTAGACAAAATGTTTAATGATATATAACCGAGTTATTTCAGTGTTCATTTCTCAAGTGAGTTTACGGTTCGATGCATTAGCATCAGGTGCGTCAAAGCACGCTGTCGCTTTCGTGGAGATTTTCTTATTTAAAAAAAAAAAAAAAAATTGCTTTTTTCTTAAATTTTAAGTTCTCTATAAGCTTTGCAAAACGCCTTACCGACAATTATTTTATTATCCATTTAATTATTTTTGATCCTCTTACCCGCTTTGCATCACACATGCCTCTAAAAAATTACAGGGCTATACCCGGAATTTAGTATCTAGAATACCTTGATCCACTGGCTTTATTCAACTCAATATCAGAGTTGCCACTTGTTTACTATTTACTATGTTTGGATTTCTGTGAAATCCGCCATTGCTTCAAGTTAATCCTTTTCAACTAAGTGTTGTTCCATCAGTCTAATTTGTAGAAACAAAATTTACCCTCGCAAGCCCAAGTAATTACGAACGGAAGTCTGTAATGTACCTAATCCACCGTTAGGGAAATTTCAGTTTTTCGCTCTCCGACTCAAAACAGTATCACAACACTGTTGATCGGCTGATAATATCGATATTAGCTACTTGCTTAGTGTCGCCATTTTGAATGGAACCCTACTCGTCGTCCTCTGGTTGGTGCATGTTTTGCTGCCCCAACCAAAGGACGACTAAGAGCTTTTCCCGTTTGTATGTGCGCTCAGGTCGCTCATATTAGAAGCGTCCTGCTGGATGGAGCGTTGGCTGCTGGCCAAGCATTGCCAATAGTGGCTGTTTTACCATGATCAAATTATCATCAAAGAACCCCTACTATCGGCTCACCACGAGGCGGAGAGTTGTCGAACCGTCCCTCTTCATTACTTCGGTGCTCAATGATTATATGCCAGTCTGTATGCATTTCAGTTGTCACTCAACGATTTAGCTTTGTCTAGCGTAGAGTAATTAAAAAAGCCTTCATTTCTGATCGGCTTTATAAGATGAAAAAATAAAAGGAAATATTTATAGAACCTATCGTATGTTCTCTAAGTAATCCAAAAAGTACGTAAATGTTGAAAAATTTCGTCTTTGGGCTTTTGAAGCATTTACCTTATTCTTATTATGCTGCTATACAAATCCTGTGTGATTTAACTATACTAATGTCTTTTTTTTTAATGCGCACTGCGGTGCGAAACCAAAATAACCACTATCGATGCAGTATCATTAGGCTAAGTCTTGTAAATAGAACGGCCCGAACCGCTTTTGGTGCCGTCTTCGGTAGCAGAATATCGACAACCTTAGATAATGAGACTCCGAAGCTCCGGACAAAAGCGCCAAGTAAAAGGACTAATAATACGTCCTTAACGGATATAAGATGGAAGTGGTCGATTGTGCCGCCTTGTTTAATTTAATTACAGTATTTAATTTGGACCTTTCCATTACTCGTTTAGGAAAAACAACCGAGCACAATTCTATACTTTTTTTTAGAAAAAAAATGCCAAACAGTTGCCTGCAGACATTTACAGTAGACTGTTCACCGAAGCTGACATGTGAGATTTCTTCTGCACACTAAAATCTAAAGGTGACCAATTATCTGAATCGAAATTTTAATTGAAAAAAAAAAGCGGCACGATTCTGATAAAGTACTATATACAGATATTAATATGCGAGTATTTGATGTTTTATAATGATGAATTTGTTCTTGATAAGAATCTATGTAGTAGAAAAGAAAGAAAATTCTAGCATTGCCGAACAAAGCTGATTCGGTCGGGCCATAGGCGCTAGTTCACGGCATTGCATTTAGATACGAAGTTGATAAACTCTAGTATAATATGGGTCAACGAATTGGGCAATCTTATGACTTCTTATGAGTAAACATTCTTCGTTTCTGTATTTGGATCGTGGATAGGTTTCTGGTCGCAAGCGCCTCGCTATCAAGTTGCAGACCTCATGTGACCTCATTGGCACTTTCCTTGAGCGCTATACGTGCGGAAAGCGCCATAGGTTTCCAATGTTAAAAATAATAAGCGATTTTTCACGAATTTCTTCAGTCTACACTTCTTGGTACGCGCTAACGCGAAAATTTCAACAGGAGCAACATCTGTTCGAAAAATGGTAGAGCTTTGCCACTTAGAGTCGACTAGAATTCCCTTTTTTTTCTTTCTTTCTTTCTTTTTTTTTTTTTTTATTTATTCGACCGCCTAAAGTCAACAGTTTTCTACATGAAAACAGCGTATTAGCGAATACTTTAGTTCAGCTCTTTGAGCATACATTCTGAACGAGTAATTGAGTTGCACGTTATAAACAACTTTCGTAAAATCATAGCTTCAACTACTGACCTATAATCAGCTTTCGGTTTTGTGCCGCACCTACTACTTGAGCAAGCAGGACTTCATAGGTCATATTCGCTTATAAGGGAAGGATACACATTTTTTTTATCTGGTAATTAATAACCAGATGGGCCGTTTGCATCTGAACAGATCACGCTTTACGACGTTAACGGCAGTTTGCCGTATTCAAATCGTTTTCAGTATATCTCGACATAGTTATTGTGGTATATAGATACGCTCCTGTATATAATCGCCGCATCTTCCCACAGAGTTGCAGCTCTCTGTAAACATAATTAGCTGGTATTAGTGGGCTATGAAAATATCATGAGTCTGGCAAAAACCGATCTACCATTTTCTAAAGCTAGCTTCTGTAGGTATCAGACGCATATATATATATATATATATATATGCACATTGCGATGAATGCTCGTCACTACGAAGGACGATTGTGAGAGGTTTACCCAATTAGCTCTAACGAATTGCTCGAAAAAACTCGTCGGAAAGGGTTAGGGACAATTCACTTCGGTGAGTGTCTCACCTGTCACTCACTCGACTTCCCAGTGTATTTCCACTGACTCGTAAACGGATGCATCATGGTGCACCCCATCTAATTCCCACCGCATACTAGATTCTGAACGCTGGGCTAATCGTAAACTTCAAACCCAGCTGTCCCTGATTTGGCAATGAGACGGTGCACGATTTGTGAAGAAGCTTACCATAGATACAATCAGCATGTTTTGGATAGAAAAGAAGATGGAAGGTCCGAGCTGCGAATGACCGTAAGGATGAAACCAACTAACATGGTTATGCGACCGATTGTTACCGACAAAGTCATATAGAGGAATAAGCCGTAAAGTAAGCAGACGAGAAGTTATGGTGCGTTTAAGAGAGACGAAGATAGGCTGGGTGGTCAGCGGAAGTGGTAAGGGTATGGCTATAAAAATACCATAAAACGACAGAGCTCGCTCAAGTGTGAGTTGTCCAAAGACGATAACAGCTATTGTCACTAAACAACATTGTCCTCATCGTGCTACTTCTGTAATTGTATACATTTATAAAGCTAGTTTTTTTCTTTATAGATGTAGCTACAGATTGTTAATCTGTAGCTAAAAAAGCATTTTACTTACGTTGCTCTTTACGACTGGAAGAAATTGATTTTATTTGCCTTACTGCACCCCATCTATCGCAATGGGCCCCTTCATTTGATCTGTAATCAAGGTGGAGATGTTTTTTTTTTTGCTGAAAACGCATATCCATCGACGGGGGCTTACCAGCCGGATTATCTGGCTCGAACCCATTAGATCACATGAATCAAGCCAGTTATTGTATCTTTATTAATAGAGTTTTGTTACTCGTCTACCTACTTATTATTATTTTGACACGTGGAGCTTCCGCGAGAAGCAATTATTATACGACCTTTTTATTTATCTAATTATTATATCGAACTTGCGTAAGCATCAAGTGAGAAGGCTAGCTGCATAACCATATAGATATTTGAGGCATGGTAGACAGAAATTAACTTAGTAAACTTTATTGATAAGCGACTTCCTGAAAGCAAACGTCTAGTTACTTATCAAGTATCCCCATACAGTGATAAATGTAGTTAACCGTACATTGGCAAGGAGCGACCTTCAGCGGCTCAAGCGAACTCAAATGATGCATGCGTAACATTGACCTTTCCTACGAGAACGAAACGCACTGCGGCTGTCAGACACCGCCGCGGCCGAGACTGATATAATCTACCAGATGACAGACAAAATTTCTTCCATAGACAGACCGTTTGAATCGGTTATCGTCATGAAGAAGACTCTGCGGTGAGACGTTTGACGCAGTCTGCTGTGTCGGTATCTGGGTTTGTACATCCACCGAATTGCACAGACGGCTGTTTAAAATCCCCCCACCCCTCTATGGGTTTCGCTGTCACAAAGTTGGAATGGAGTGCCTTCAGTACGGACTCTACAGCCATGTGAGCGACCGGCTTTGACAGTGAGCTCGGTATGGCTCTGACCTTAACCTCAAACTAATGTAACTAATTGAATTATCAGGTCACTTTGTTTAAAATAATGATCCGAATAACTAATATAACCGTGTGCAATAAAAAAAAAACCTACGGCTGTGGTGATTCGAATATCTTGAACACAGCAGTTCTGAGCCTAGGGGCAAAAAATCAATTCTACTACACTAAACATTTAGATCATTCTATTTAGGTCTGTTCATTTAGAATCGTTGATCCTAAAGCGTTGTAGAGTAAAACAGTATCATCAATTACTTTTTGGGAAGACCCATTAGACAATTAGGTGGTTTATTATTACTTAATTATTAA
>NW_019215784.1:0-5352 GCF_002532875.2 Varroa jacobsoni | reverse complement strand
TAGATAGATAGATACATAGATAGATACATAGATAGATAGATACATAGATAGATACATAGATAGATAGATAGATAGATTAGATAGATAGATCAGATAGATATTGCGAGATAAAAAATATTACGGGAAAATTTCCATAAGAAGTTCTACTGATAACAGTAGAACCTTCACTTCATATAACTCTACAAACTCTTAATGGAAGATATTTATTTCAAGTAAATTTTCGACTTCGATCAGAAGCCTAAGACGATCAGAAAGGAATGACCGAAAAATCATCAGACTTAGTCATTCCATCCAAGGACATATAACGCATAAGCTAATATCTAAAACACAATTTTATAGCATTTTTGCCAGCCAGTCGCATGAAAAAAAAAGGATTTTTCATCAGTTGTGTTGGCAAGGTGTGTACTGGGGGATGGCCGTCGTCTTCGATGTTCCGAGGAATAGAGGACGAAGTAGCGGGGGTGGACCCCAAAATGTTATGAGAATCAATGTCATCTGAAGCCGAATGAGAAGCAGACAAGAACAGCTGAAACGATGAAAAAAAAATATGGCCAAAAAGAAGCACCTATCTCAATTGAATTCGATGTACGCGGAGTACATGGGTTTACCTCGGACAGTGTTCTCCGTTCGAGATAGGACAGATCACTTTCAAATGAGATGTTTCGATGTAAATGTCTAAAAGACCGAAGCTACGTACGTTGCAAATTTTTGCAATGCATTAAATTATTGCTTGAGACATTTGCAACAAGAAAGCACAAATCGATAAAAAGCAAACAAGTATGTAAGATAAAGAATCAATAACATTAAATTTCTGAGTTTAAGTTTAGTGAAAACGGTAGTTAAAACTTATCAACCAGCGAACATTAGTGCCTAAAGCAAGTGTCATATAATTTAAGAGCACCTATGCGTCGTAAGCTTTACATAATGCCCCAAAATCGGACGCTCTTAAATATATATTAGTATAACGTAATAGTTCTATTTTATATACTATATTGTCACTGTGGCATCGTGAGTACCGCTGAAGCACTTAAGAACAAAGCAATTTTAAGCGATAGAGAATTATTACTATTTTTATTATTATATTATCATTAAAACGTACAGTTTAAAAACAATGGACAGAGACGTTACTTGCCAATATTAAGGGTACAAGCCAGCTAACCACGCGAACTTCCTACACTTTGGTGCTCGTGCGCAGAACATTGGTTTTCTACCGTTTGTCTTTCGTTAAATACGAGCTATCAGCAACAATAATAACAGTGATACCAAAATAATCACTGAAGTGATCATTGAATGTCGTATTTTTATTTCAACCCTCAAGAGATTACGGGGAAATTTCAAAATCGAAATTCAAAACCCACAACTCGATGGTAAATTCAAATAGGAACCCCAACGGTCAAAAGGTTCCACTAACGAACTATTATCTAGGGGTGCGATTCACGCTGAGACGAACCTACCTAAGCAGTAAGTACATATTTTTTTTCTTGGGGATTCGTCGTTGAGTAAGTTTAATGTGTGCTTTAATCACCCACTTCGCCGAGAAGCATCGGCCTCGAACGAAACTCATAGATTTGCTCGGGACCTAAACGAGCTCCTAAGGCCCTACTCCTCTATCTAGTAGTATAAAAGAACCTTCAGAATAGGCTCAGCACTAACGAGAGCCTATTTATTTAAAATGCATGTTGCAAAGCGAAGTAATAAATCCATGCAAATAATACTAGGAAATTAGCCCATAAACCACTTCTATTTTACCTTCAAAGAATCACATCAATATCACATGCTTGCTTATATTGCAGTATTTATATTTTATTTATATCATTTTTTATCAGTATTTGCTTTTTATTCCTTTTGTTTCGTCTGCTATTCTATTTTCCACTCGCCATTTTTGTGATTTTTGTCGTTGCTGACCGTTCAGCCGCCTGTTTGTTCACAAGTCTCGACTACCGTGTACCCCGTGCCGCCCAGTCCAGCACTGCCGCTATTGAATACATCTTGTCAATCAGTTCGTGTTCATGTTTCGCTACGCTTCGCACAAGCGCATTTATCCCTAGCATCGGTTGTTAAATTTTGGTTTTCGTTGCGGATACCGTCATCATTGTCGATACCTTCAGTGATCTGTTTTGATGTATTTTTGATTCTTCCGTCCTAGTGGATGTATGCGTATCTATATACGTGTGTGTCTGTGCATGTGTGTGTCCAAATGGTATTTGTCCATTGTTTTCTCTTCATTCAACATACCATATGATAGCCGCAGTTTTTCCCTATCAGAACTAAATGTTCCGGTTCTACGGCATTGAGCTAAAGATTGTTTCCGACGACTACGTCCCTCCCCCAGCACGAAATGAACGCTATGTCTATTCAAACCGGAACGTCATTTCACATCGTGTCCTTATATTTAGCGAATTAACACATTACCGTCGCGCCATCGCGAAGGCCTTTATATCATAGCAGCACTGCTATACGTGCACAGCCCCCTCCGTAATTGGCCATTGTTTAACAATATTTAGGAAGAATTAGTATAGTAATTCGTCGAAGGGCCAGCATTCCTAATCAGATTGTTGAAACTAGGCCAATTTTGTTTCGATGAATTTAAATTATCCAGTTATCTCCAATATAGTTTCTACAAATCTCCGCGCGCACCAATTCAAGGACGTCGCCCGGCAGAAAACAAACATCGTCGCTGCTCATCGCTGTCAGTATTGCGTCAGACCGAAAATGAGAATTTCGTTCTTCTTTTTTTTACACTCAAGTAGCTTGTCTCTATAAACCCGTGTACTGTTGTGTATGTGTGTAACGGGCGTTGCCTGTTCACGCGAAATAACGAGCTAATAGCGCTACATTGCAATGTGGCTTAGCTCGACCCAACTGAGTAACTAGTCAACAACATAAGTGTTTCCTCTGCAGTGCCCCGCGTAGGGGGGAGCTCGCTACGAGATCATTTCGATATGTAATGCGCGTCACACTGTGTGCGCCAACAGGGATTCTATTTTCGGCTAATGATTTTCCTTGCGTATCCCTTCGATCCTGCGGATTGACCGTGACTAATGCTTGCGCGTTCAACATGTGTTTATTGTCTTTCTGGCGTGTGGAAACGGTCTCTGAATGATGTGCGGTTCAAATCGTTGCCCCTTATGCTTCCCTTGTGCTTCCCCTGTGCGAGTTTGTCTTTATGTTTGTGTTTCAATATTAATCCGTGTGTATCCGCGTCCTCCATGTGCGTCCTTGCGCCTCTACACTCACTGCCCATCAACATTATCAGCATTATCGTGATCATCAACATCATCACTATCTTCAAATATGCTTATCATCAATGAAGTCGAAAAAGAACAGACATTTTGTCTCGCAACTCAGTTCGCCAACAGCTACAAATAGCTATCGAACCCCCAATCAATCGTGGTCGTCTTTTATAAAGCACCCGTTCCTCTTCGATGCCGGCCTTTTTGAAAGATGCGAGAGGAAGCATAGGAGGCCTCTGCTATCCAATACGTCGATCTATCCGAGATACAGTACATCAAATTGGGGTGGAATCTACGAGTAGGGGACAGAGAGAGGGAGAGGGGAGAAAGTGAGATAAGGATCTTATCGGTTGCTATTCCTCAAAAGGACTCCGTCTGTACTGACGGAGCTACCGCACAGATATCTGCACAAAGCTCCCATTGGCGACCAGACGTCTTTACGCGATGCCCTTTACCCGCCCCGTCGTACCATTTATTTGCATTCGTTCGTTAGCCCGTGTACAAATTGTTATGCTGTGTACGTAGATGGAACTTAAGGGTAAGCATGGGCTGGTTGAGCTAAGTTGGTCATGTATCGGTTAGGCGAAACATATATAACTATATATGATTCTGCTATCGATGACTCCTGTTATGTGAATATCGCACGGTGTCAGCACGAGAAGATGTCATACCACACAACTATTATCGGGCTATAGATTGACACATACATGTATACGATTAGGAATACTCATATTCTACCAATTTTAATTTTCTATCTATTGCAATCAACAGCTATACCATAAGCTTCCACGTATATGCCCTTGATGGACTTCGTATGGACTAGAACAATTGCTTATATATTTTTTTCGACATGGCTCCCGCAACAAAGATGTCCGTTGAGTCTGTTTTGTTTGTTCAATTGTTCTTAACTCTTCTTCCATTTATGTTTCACCAGTGTTCAACTAATGTGCAAACTTGGAACATATACACATCAACTTATATATTTGTATATAATTATCTTCCCCAATTTCAGTTGAATCAAAAAACTAGCTCGCGCTATGCGATTTTTTTCTTATTATCTATTGTTCGGTAAACAAGTGCTTCTGCACCGATTGAGCAGAAGCATTAGAGAACGCGTCCGTTCCATCACTAGAATTTGACGTTGGTCAATCTGCGTGCATTTTCCATTTCACTTTACCATTTTCTCACAGACTCCAAGGATAACAAAGCGGCATTATGACGTTCAGTTGCAATATGTCATCTACCACTATGGCGATGTCGATCGGTAACGTAAAATCAATGCTTTTAAGTAGTGATTTTCTTTTTGCTAATTTTATATATATATATATATATACACACTCCACAGACTGGTTTTGTTGGTGTTGATTTTTACCAGATGACCATAATCATGAGTGAACCTTCTCAGCCGTACGCTTCATGGTAATATTCGAGCAATTTTTGGTCGTTTTTGGATGTATATAGATTTTCATAGATCGTCTTCATGGATTTCAAACATTGCTACTCACTACTGGTATGAATAATAGGTATCATTTCTATTAGAGCTACTTTGTAATTACGTGTTCCTTCCAGCATCTATGACATGGCCATATTTTGTTTCGCATTGTACTGTCAGCACTGCGCTATTTCTAGCACGTCTCCCATTTACACGTGTTAAGGAGCCTTGCTAGCTTCTTCGTGTCGCTTCAAAGTGTCCCGAAAGGGTTTCTCTTGTTTATTGTCGTCAACATAGTAGAACAATAGAAATAACAGTAGTTCTTTAGTCACATAGTACAAGCAGTTTCGATAGATATATAGATGATTCGAGCAATTATCGTGGTCAAGAGATTCGCGTTCGGTCTATTCCATTTTCTTCTCCTTGTTTTTCCTTATAGCATATATGACACGCCCGATGCAGATTTGACTAGTTTGTTTACGCAGTTACAAGGCAACACCCCAAAGAATTTTTCCCCCATGTTCGCCGGTGGCCAATATGCAGGGGCAACAGTAAGCACGTTTTCCTGATTGAAAAATAAGTCATATATAAATCAACTTATCATTATTAACTTGAGTTTGCTGCGTGTTTGTGTGTGTGTGTGTGTGTGTGTGTGTGTCGGCCGCCAAAAGAAGGTAACATGACCCT
>NW_019215782.1:0-5381 GCF_002532875.2 Varroa jacobsoni | reverse complement strand
CAAGAGCACTTTAACTCTCACTTGGTCTTACTTTTTTTTTGGTCTCCTTTCGAGGTGAGAACAAATCGCTTGAGAGTATAATAAAGGACGTTTACTTTTTCTGTACCTTATTTTCGCATCACATCGGATTTGCACTGAATTAACGTATTCGGAATATAATATCCATAGTGGTTAACCTTTATGGCTCTGACTTATGGCCCCTGTACGAGGGGGTTCACGTAATCATCATTATGTCATGATAATAGTTCTAAAGGCAACTATGTAATTTCTATAAAATCGAAATGTTAAATGTGCTTCTTTTTTCCTGCGGACAGAAGAATAAAAACAGTCTACCATTTATAGGAGAATACGTGAAGTAGATTTGAAAGAATCAAACTGGTGGTGGCAAATCGGTTCGAAATGGCTCGTATCAGTTGCGAATTGTTTCTATTGTCACAGAAACGCACGAAAGCTCATAAATCGGACGCTGAATACCCGACGGTATTAGACGAATGCTAAATTGGTGCTCAGCTTTAAACCGATGAACTATAAAAATTACGGCTTTATTTTTTATAAACACGAAATATTTCGATGAAAATTATACCCGTATTACAGAATCTACGGTACATCTTGTGTTTTCCTAGAAACATCTGATTGTCCCCTAAGAAGTAATATGTAGTACATTTCTATTTCTATCTTTGTCTGTAAGTCACATAAAGTACACGTGCAAGAGATTAAAAGATGGATTTTCATTGTATTATTCTTCTAGAACCATCGGTCTTAGCGCTTCCCTCACTTAATTAGTACTCGTTTTTCTAAAAAAAAAAAAATAATTGTCTAAAACTATATTATACACATAATATTTATCGAGAACTACGCACGGCCACGTTGGCCCAAATCAGCTTTACGTCTGCATGAATTTTCTCTTTCGATCATTACTGTCGACATAGTCTAATTTTTCAATTTGATGAACTCAGTCTTTTTTAAGAATTCTTCGATTTACGTACCCGATAGCTAAACAGTTTTTTGACGACTAAATATTTGCTCATTTTCTGTTACTGTTACTTCGATTTGAATAGAGAGAGAGGTTTATTACATTTCAAGCACCAGTTTAGCATCAATCATTCAACGCCGAAGGCCAAAAGATAATTCTGAATATCTTTAAGCATCATTATCATTATTTTATTATTATGAGAACAGAAAACTAAAAACAAAGTTATTTCTCAGATTTGCATTTTGTTTTGTCCATATATATATATATATATATAATATATATATATGTCCGAACTCGATTTATATTCGTTGTTTTTGACATAAAGATTTCTTTTTTCTGGCTCCTATTGACTATAATTGTTTATCAAATGTTTACCGAAGTGTTTACGCATATACGTAGGTAAGTTGATGCCAACAAATAGACAGTTATATAGTAAGATTTCTCGTAGCCTAGCCTTCAGAAAAGGGCATTGTTATTACATCTGATTTGTTTAGCTTATAGTAACTCCTACTGTAATTGTTGCCTGATTTTTTTTGATTTACATCAGTATCGGCCAGTTACATTAGCCGGCTTTTTTTTTTACCAAATATTATGGCTATTTAATGGAGCCATGTTTGCGCACGTTTATTTATTTAGTTTGTTACTATAAGAAAGATATCGTCTCCACTTTTGCCTTCTAAATCGTCAGAACATGTTTTTGCTTTTAGCCACGTTGCGTTATCCGTCTCCTGCCCAGGTTTTTCGCAAAGCGAGCACTGTATATCGACAACAGAACAACATTCTTTTAAATAATTATCGTCGCATAATAATTTATAAGGGCGTCGTGCTCCTGTCGACCTTACCTGTTTTATCTATATTCTGCTCGCAGCAATGACAGTTTCCGCAACAGCTGAACGCAGTCATGTCTGGTTAGACCCACTATCGCATTTAAATTGCGGTTTATCTTATCGTGGTCGAATTTCTACATGAAAAACAGCGCCCATTATCATCGTAGGATTATCTTGTCTTTCTAGTTCTAGCTTTTACCGCTATATAGTTCTCATTTGGAGTTGAGAGACATGTTTACGCATTCCCATTCCTATGAGTTATTTGTCTCTATTAAAAAGCGTTTTGTTGTTCTTGGCAAAGGCAATAAATATCTCCTTTGACATAAGTTAAAGCAGGCGGCCATACAAACCATATAAGCGAACTTCGACGTAGCCCGGGCGGTCATCTCTTGCTTCAAACTGAAGGCATCTAGGGTATATGAAGAGCAGCTAACTAGGCATCGCATAGTGCCAATGACCAAGACCACGCCCTCGTATTATTATGATCCGTCTAGTCATCGCCCTGTACAGCTAAATCAACGATGCGGAACTCCGAACGAAATTGCCTCTCTTGCGCTTTAGATGGTGGTTGTTACTGCAGCCGTCGTCGTCGTCGTCGTCGTTGAATTTGTTCTTGATCCATATTCCTTTTCTAATCATTCATCTCGCTAGCTAGTTCGCGCGCAGTATAGATAGCCCGTAGTTTGGGGTTCTCGTCGATGTCGAATAGTTCATTTGTAGGCTTCTCCTAGTTTTGCTCCTGCCATAATCACGAAATAAAGAGTCCAACGTTTACTAAACTACTTTAAAATACGTTCTGAATAACAATGTTATCGATGAAAAATATTAAACTGTAGGCTGATTGTTCATTTGACAACTTTACAACGATAAGTTATACGACCTTCAAGTAAGTTTGGCCTAACTGATAGACAGACACGCCACTGTCACAGCGATACGCAAGCCAATACATCTCGACTTAATCAGGAAAGGAATGTTTCAAGGTGGACCAACAAAATAAAAGACTCAGGTAGAATAGATATATTCGGAGAAAGCTTTCGATACTGTTTTGTATAATCGTAGCCGTGTATTAGTTAAGATAATATTGATTGATACCTCAACTGAAACCTGGATTTTTCAGAAATTGGCTTGTTTATACGTATATATATTTAACAGAGACAGCGGATATTCCATATAGTTGTGCTATATTTAAAGGTAATATTTGGTTACCGCTACAGTCTGAGGAGCTGGCTCAGCAGGGAGGTCGACTTGTTCGCTGTGGCCATTTGTCTGAGATGGAGAAACCGACGACTGCATATCGGTCTCAGTTGAACCGTTGAGTCCCTGATGTTGACTTTCAGCGACTGAACTATCGTCTTCTTTTTCTTCAACAATAGCGGCCGTAGAAGCGGGAGCTGCCTTCGGATTTTTCTTAGACTCCTCCTGTTTTACGACTTTTTTAGCAGGCGACTTCGGCAGCGCGGCAGATGCTGATTTAACGTTAGTGGATGATGTCTGTAAATATTGTAATATAACAAGTGGAATAATTAGCATGGAAAGACCAACTAACCAGACGATCATTAGATAATTTTTATCTAATACGTCCATGTTTTCGTCAAAAATATATAGCAGAACATTCGATACGAATCTTAGTTCTTGTTACATAGAAACTTATATAGGCTTCATGTCATCTCATGCGGAAACTACATGTCACGATACGACTACTCACTTTAGTGGCGAGGGAGCTTTTTGGTTTGGAATCAGCTGTGTTGCTTGAGGCTGCTGCAGACGGTTTTGGCACTGGCCGAGAAGCCGCCGCAGTACGCGCAGCCGCCACTCGGCTAGCGGCAGCGGGAGCCGCAGCTAACGTCGCTGGCTTTTTTGCCACTGCTGACGTCGCAGCTGTTGCCACAGGCTTAGCAGATGACGCTCGCGCCGCTAATGGCTTTGTCGCAGCTGTTGTGGACGCCGCGGTCCGAGTGGAGGGTACCTTCGGGGCTGTCGACGCTTTAGCGGTACTCGCCAGAGGTTTACTAGATGACGCGGTAGCGCCAGGGGCGGCGGCGACGGCGGCGGCGGCGCTGGTGGTGGTTGGCTTCGCGGAGGAGGTACTGGCCACTCGCGGCATGGCTGGCCGGACGGAGGGTGCTTTAGCCGAACTCACCGTGTTCGACGTTGGCTTGGCCGTTGATAGAGCTTTAGCTGTTGTTGTAGTTGCCGGCGTCTTCGCCGCGTTCGTTTTGCTCGCCGCAGTAGCCGCAGCTGTGGAAGCTGTCTTCTGAGCAACAGCTGCCTTAGCAGCAGGTGCCCGCGCGGCAGTTGGAGCTACCTTTGACGTCGTGCCACTGGTAATTTTAGCGGCAGCAGCAGCAGCAGGCTTCGAGGCAGCTGCTGGCTTCGTAGTTACTGAAAGAGCAGCTCGAGGAGCGGCTGTTTTAGACGAGGCGACAGCTGTTGATTTGGCCACTGTAGTAGCTTTCGCAGCAACAGGTGCCTTTGGTGCAGTCTTTGATGGAGCTGCAGCAGGAGCGTTGCCTTTAGCACCGGTGGAGCCTGTCGTTTTTGTTGATGCTGTCGCCTTCGGAGATGCTGTAGATCCTTTTGCAGTTGGCTTGACGCCAGCCTTCGTTTGTGCTTTTGCTACAGTAGGTTTGCTTTCAGCTGTTGCTGCAGAAACAGCAGCAGCAGCAACAGCAGCACTGGCGGCAGCAGCAGCAGTGGCGGCAACAGCAGCTGCAACACCAGCCGCTGTAACTGAAGCATCAATAGGTAGGAAGTTCGATTCAATGGGAACTTTTATTTCTCCCTCTTGGGCAGCAGGTGTCGTTTCTCCAACTTTGACGAATTTCCACTCTTGAACTTCGTTGTCTGACTCGGAGTCAGCATCCTGCACGCACTCGGCTTCCGGAATTGTATCCGGGATTACTGGAGCGGCTCCATGAGACTCCGCCGCCTCAATTTTGGCTTCTTCAGCATCACTCGGTGATAATTTCTCCATTATATCCTGAATGCTACCAAGCTTGAGGCTATCCGCTTGTCCACTTACAGCGTTCTTGGGTTCACCTGTGATAGGACAAAGAAGAACGGTGATGCAATTTGTTCATAACGGTCTGTAAATTGAAAGTAGCTTTTATCAGGTGTCACATGTATTTAGATCCGGCTCTTATCAAAGATGCATATAGATGCACACCTTATTGATTTATATAGAAAATAAAAAAGTATTCTTACTGATCTCAGCTACAGGAGGCGCGATTTCCACACATTTATTCAGTTCTTCAGGTTTGTCTGGTGATGCTTCTTTGATGAGCTGTGACACTGGGCTAGTAGCACTTAATACAACTGCCGGTTCCTTTTCAATAGCATCCACCACCTTAGGTCCATCATCCACTGTCATACTAGCCATCATAGATTCGATAAGATTTACCCCTTCAGATGACTGTTCTCCAGCAGCAGCAACAGCATCAGTAGCAGCAGTATCAGTGGCAACAGCATCAGCAGCAGCAACCTCATCAGCAGCAGCAACAGCAACAGCAGCATCAGTAAGAGCAGCATCAGCATCAGCAACAGCAGCATCAGCAACAGCAGCATCAGCAGCAGCAGCATCA
>NW_019215781.1:0-5381 GCF_002532875.2 Varroa jacobsoni | reverse complement strand
CCTTCAATATAATGGCAGTGTCCGAAAAGCTAAATGATTTTCTGTTATTCAGCACCCCGCACAATTAACAGGCTCAGCAAATTATGTGGGTCAAACTCAAAATACTTCATCATTGACATTTGGAATCAGCCATATGGACCTTACCTCCCTAAACTTACCTGATTTCAATCTAAGTATGAACGTCGGGTAACTCAATGCACTGCGTCAGCAATGATATTATTTTCTGTAGTTCTAATTAAATAAAATAAGGTGTAAGTATCACATTATTTCAAGTATGCCTTATGAACAGAATGATAATTTACCCTGGTCCATAGTGATCTCGCAAAAATTGAAGTAAGTTTCGGTTTCGGTTCGTTGAATGGTAGCATTTGTTAGTAGCCATATTGGGGATAAGAAGTTTACGGCCTTCCTCTTTTAGTGAGGGGTGACGTCGCGGGTCGATTTCACCGCTTTAGACATGATTAGCATTTCATTCATCTTCTTTAGACATCTCTGGATTGGTTTTTCAATAGCGTTTCAAATTCTACGGTACACACGACGTTTCCACACCGAGCTTATGTACGCATAAAATATTGTAACCTCTTAACTCTCAGTATTTTTATAGCAAAATAGAATATCCTCAGTGTGCAGTAATTTTTTCTTTTGTCTCATTGTCATGAGTGTCCAGATCCAGGCCTCGTTGTTTATCATGTCAAACTTAACTTACCAACTGCCCATTCATTCGCTATACAATACCTAACGTAGCAGTCGTCACCTATTTATTTTTGTTACAACTAAAAAAGGACCGCTAGGCTTTGCCCAAAAAGTTTGGCAGTCAGTCGTTCATTCTTCAAGAAGTTGTTGATACAGGTTAATGCAGGTCTATCTTTAAGTGCTATTTTATGCCCCATGGTAATGTCCATTATCAGAATCACCGTTCGTTAGTAAATTTCACACATTTGTAGTGAAAAGATGCAATATGACTGATTATGCAGCTAAGTTAGCAACAAATAGAACAAAGTAAAGATGGCGTATATTGCACTTAATGAATCAAGCGGTCATCTCGGGTGTTTGAGTATCAAACCATAATCGAACCGAGAGTGGTGCGTTTTAAGCCACTCGGTAATCGAACACTTCCTAGTAGACAGAACATTTCCTTTTGATGTTCCATTATTTAGCTTTCATGCACATTCTATACAGACAGACCGTAGGCGGAAATTGCTAAGTAACAAATTTTCTTAAACGATACTGAACGGTTGTACTCCTCGTAAAGAAATCGTAAAGAAATTTATGTAGATGTTGAGATTCACATTAAAACAGCTCGCATAATTTCGAATTTCAGTGAATATATTCCCAATACGTGAATTGCTTAAATTCGCAATGCTAAGACATAGCCGGTATGAAGTATGGATAACATCGTTATACAGCTTTTACCAGTCATATTAGAGACACATGTTCGCAGAAGAGCAAACTTTGCCCGGTGCGAAGGACCTGCAATTTTCCTTAAAGCATACCGTGGTATTACCGTAGTAGTACCGCATACTACTCACCTGCTCCATGTGTAGCCGTTAACTGAATAGAGTATCCAAAAATATTTTAGCCAGAATTTTTGAGTTTATGCGGCGCGTGATGTAGTTTTCCTGCCTAAATAAGTATTTCCAATAGAGCTTCAACGAAACTATTAGCCACCGTTCCGTTCGGTGCCACATAGCCAACTGGATGGGGTGTCGATGGTCTGCCGTTGGCGTGAACCTCAGCGATAGTGAAACGACCGCTTGAGGGCGCTGTCGTGAATCCCGTTTGCTGAGCGCCTTTTACGGCGATGTGGCTCGAAAGGCGTGCGAGCTCAACGGTTAAATATGTCGATATGCAGCACATTAATAGGGATGTGACAGATTTGTATCAACTAAGATCTGCATTCCGGTCAATGGACTCAATTAGTAAAGAAAAATTGGTTTAAAGTTCGGTTAAACGGGACTTATATAATGATAAACTTTTTTTTTATACATTATTGTGTTGTTTATACATTAATTGTGGTAGTATCTTTTAATGACGAGTGCAGATGTAGATAACTTAAGAAATATTTTGAACAAGAAGTGAATGTTCTACTGCCTTTGATAAAGAAAAAAAAACTACTGGAAATAATCTATTATATATAAACATCATTTGTGATTGAAAAAAAGTTCCTGTGACATTTCACATGCTGTCTTGAAGCCGTAGTCTATAGATTTTTTTTTTTAAATTTTAGATAGTGTTCAGAAATTCCAACCTAAATTTGCATAATATAATGTCTTTAATTCAACGCAAATGTCAATACGCTCCAAGGGAACACCCTGGTAGTTCGTAGGATCAAATGCGAGATTTCCCGTTGATTTCTAAAATTGTTACCTAATTTTGCAGTTACATAAATTTAAAATATAGCTAACTATTGGGTTTACCATGGGCAGGCGTTGTGTGATCTGGCCCGACAGTGATATACGCTAAAATCATAACTTCGGAATTAAGTAAATATACTTCAAGCTTAGAGATATATATACATATACATGTATATATGTGTACACATTTCTTTTACACTTTCCTCGTTGTGAACGTTGTCCACTGCTCCGGTACTAATTGTTTGTTTCCAGTATTGATTAACCTTTCGTATGGTTTTTTGAGTCGATGTGTTCTTGTCATGGTAAAGAGTGCTGATCTTTCCGAAGTGAAGTTTATGGTGGGGCAGTTCTTCTTTTCTACGGTAGTTTTCGAGTATAGCATTTGAAAAAACGCGCCTTCCCATCTCTAGCATGACGAACCTTAATTTGTCCATCTATCTTTGCTTTATACATAGCCCTTTCAATTTGTACTTTGTAGCCTATTAAGTGTTCATTGGCCGAAGTCTCCTCACCCTTACACGTTTTGATCATCTGCAGTTCTAAAATGGGCTTAATAGCATAAGCTTTGCCTTTCTATTTTATTTCATGAATATTAAACGATTTAGAATTTTTTGTTGTCTCAAAAACAGTACAAATGGACTCCAATAGGATTTGAATAGCGACCGTAGGCCTTTCGTTTTTCTATTTATAAATATGTCGATTGAAAATGTATCGATGCGAGCGATCGTTTATGCTTCGTCCTGATTTATCTAATGAAATATTTGTGGACTAAATTGTCATCCGTTGTCATTCCCTATAATCTTGGACCCATTAATGTATGATACGTAGCAAAACTTTTTTTCCAGTGATCGTATTATTGTAAATGTAGGAGCTATTTATTATGAGGAAAAAGCTTAAAACATCATCCTCTCTATTTTGGAGTTTCGATAGGGTTTCTAGCTTGCTTTAACCAGTCAGAATATTCCCGATTTACGCGCTCAGTATCTGGCAGACCAATCATCAAATTGTACGAACATTTTATTTGCTCATCCTGCCCCGGTAACATTGTGTTCTTTCGCGAAAAGTGTTGCGTCCCGGGCACTAGATGCCACCCGCAAGGTAATGCTAACTTTGAGATGCAAAGTAGCCCTAATCAACCGTCATGAAATCAGTTGAAAATATTATCAGCAGTACTCGTAGACTTTCAAGCTAATTTTTTTCCTGTCACTAATTATTTACCTAGGTTCCAAGTAGAAATTTGCGACAGAATGACAATTTTGTAGTTAGACAAATATACCTAAAATAGGCTTCAGGCTTTACAACTATATATATATGTATAATCCTGAGACTAAAGTGATTGTTTACTATTTCTATATAATCTACAACTGATTTTGACGTTTTGACCATGAAACACCTATGGGTCTACCTATATTGATAACGCCATCTTTTGTATTCATTCAAAATACACATAAGGATATACTCACTTAACTTTGCATTCGCTCGTGAACGCAGCAGCTCGCACTTCGAATGAATAAAACTAATTACGGTTCATTTGACTGGCATCTGAACGAAATTCGAGTGTTTATCCTGCTCCATTGCATGGTATTCCCATTTTTGCAGGAATGTAGCAGACCATCCACTAGGTTATTTAACTGTTGTCCATCAAACAAGCCGTGAGAAAGCCTCCTAGGCCGAACTGTTTTAAGATCATTGTGATGATCCACGTTCATGAGACAGGTATTGTATGTTGTCTCAGACGTCCCGCCGGCATCCTCTGTCAGGCTACCATGTAATTTGGTTCGGTGATATTTGTCATGGATGCATTGACACAGGCAATCTGTTAGATGTCAACGTGTCTCATCATTCGCAAGGCTGCCATCTGCCCAGGTTAGAGTGTCCGTTATCGCGACACCATTGGGTTGCATAGCTTTTAGCCGGGAGTCATCGAAAAATGGGTCAGTTTCGTGCTGATACGTGGCAGAAACGCGTAAACGCGATGAAGGCTCGCAATTTATAACAGGTGCTGCTGTGCCTGTAAATGCATGACCCTTAATTTACACCGGCTGTCAAGGTGACAGGAATGCGGAGACTAGCGATCGATCCAAAAAGGTCGAATACTTACGGCTTGCGTAATGTCGTTCGTGTCGTTGGTCCACCTATTAACGACTTTGCAGCGTTCACTGGAGTTTATGTGTCAGCCGTGAGAGAGCAATGAAAGCAAGAGGTTGCTCACTAAAAGCGAATGAAGGGCAACATCTGAAGACACTATTACAGTGGATCTGTGTAAGTGTTGGTAAAACGAGCCTATGCAAATCTTGCAGAAATATGACTGGTACGAAATGTACCGACCTCGTACACAATGACGTTCACACACAACTGATTGAGATTAATCACATAATATTGAATTAAAGTCAAATTTTAATTATGTTGTCGAAAAAAGGTTGACATTTATGCAGCTCTAGTGGCTGGTACGTCATTAGTGCTTTAAGCAGAGGGTTTATTTCCACAAGCACGCGCTAAAGGCGATAGACATGTTTGAGAGGATGCGACAAAGGACGCCAATGGAGATATTTTTGCTTTATCTAAATAAACTAATGAAAAAGTAGCAGAAAGAGACCATAGCAGCAAAGAACGCTTGAGCAGTATATCGCGGACTTGTTAAAGCAGACAGAATTCTATATCCAAGAGATGCATTGTATGAGAAAATCTAAATGTAGGCGAAGTTCCATATGGTTACAACGAATAGTTTGCGTGTGTTTATTGGAAACGTGCAGCCACAAGTTTTTCATTTTAACACGGTTCTTCATTCGATCCTTCGTGCAGCCCCGCTGGGACAGAGCAGAAAGCAGGTAGCGGTAGACTTGCTGTCGGGCTAAATGTTAGTGCACAACTGGGCTTCCAAATTAAGAGGAGGTGGGCCTACAGCCGAGGTTGAATCTTTTGCTGTGCTGTAAGTCCGTTTATGTTCCCATGAGTATAACGCTATTTCTTCTCTAGCTTTCCTGCATTACGCTACGAGAAGGCAACCTTCTGTTTTTTGAGCAAATG
>NW_019215780.1:0-5389 GCF_002532875.2 Varroa jacobsoni | reverse complement strand
GTGTGTGTGTGCGTGTGTCTCTCTCTCTGTCTCCATCTCTCTCTCTCTCTCTCTCTCTGTATCATTCTCTGCGTCGAACTACGTTGCATTGCCCAATGTACCACTGCTGCAGGGCCGACGTCCGAGTCCGTTTAGGAGGCCAGTACGGGGGTGGCACGGCTCTGAACTTAATCGATCGTGGCCGAAACTCTATGTCTTATCCGACTTTTCTCTTTGTGTCTCTCAGCTTAGCACCACAGCCAGGCTACGCTGATCAAGGCACAAGAAGGCGTCTATTAGGTGAAGGGAACAGTAGGAAGCCTTTTATCAACGAGGGGCAGTCCACTCAGATGTTTGGTTGCTGGCAGGTGTAATGGATTCACATCTCCAGCGTCCTCAAATATCAGTTTTGTTGATTCAGCAGCTTTAGTTGTTGAGCGTGCGTTATTTAATACTAAATTCATGAACGCGATCAGGAGAAAAAAAGCGGGAGACGTTTCCCTGACAGGATTCAGCCACGGCTCCGGGCGCTTTCTCAGCGGAAACGTGCAAAGGAGTGCGTGAATGAACTTAGGGGTTCAAGTGTTTAAGTAGAAGACAACAGTTGATAGAAGCGTTGGGATTAGGGAGAAGAGCTGAAGACCGTTGAAGAAGGTGGAGGCGGTCGCGTCGACGGCCAGGCGAAGAGACTGTTGTGAACTCCGTCGGGAAATGCAAGTGTTGAATACCCCGTAATTAAGACGGCTATCAAGTTGGTCGCGGGACCTCGTCGGTAGCAATATGTAGTGAACATATCTTTTAAGCCTTGGATATCACAAAAGTGCAGGCAAAACGAGTCAGCTAACCGCCTAAAGAATCGAATGTTCGTACTAACTGCACAATGCTAAAAGGAAATAAAAGGAAAACCTACACGTCATATGGGCTAGATCAGTTAATAGTTACAATGTTTGAAAAGTTATACAACCTCTAATGGAAGTAAGAACAAAGTATTTCTTTCAACTAACTTGCGTGAAAGAATCTTTGGCTCATTAGAATGTGGTTTCACATTTAAGTCGAGCCTGTAGTATAGTACACCAAGCATCTTTGTACTATATTAAGTATACATATGCTACGCCTAATGCTATAGAATAGTGCATACACGTATCCTTTTGGAGCATTAAGTGACATACATATGTGAGCTTTTGCTTCTTGATTCCGCAGTGTCTAATAAACGAAATAATCATTCGCTGGGCATCAATTATTTAAGAAAACACACCAGACAAAAATTGTGGAGCTGACAAAATCTATTATGAGCGGATCAATTAATCGATACCGTTTATGATTTTCTAGTCGAGGGAAAAAATCTAAAATTTTCGTGCGGATTGCGAAAATCCACAGAACCAGTTACTTCACTTCCACGTTCTATTTTGTGAATGTATAGAACGTGCATAGACGCGCGCGAACACGCTCGGCACAGTCTCCGTAAACAGGCTTATTTACAAAGCGACAGAAAGAGATATTTGATGTCCTATGCCTTTTTCTAGCCAAACGCACTTGTCAGATCTGCCAAAGACTACATCTTTAAAAGTGCATGAAAAGTCAGCCACCGTTGGGCTCCGGTGGAGCTTGCCATTTGTAAAGACAAGTATGGTACCGTGCGACTTAAATCGAAAGATGGGAGGCGGCCCGTTGAGGTGAAATGGTGGCAGTTTTATGGCGAAAATCCCGAAATTCGATGTAGCCATACGACACGTCGGTGTTCTAGAACTGCCTATGACATGCGCTCAATTCAGATAGAATATCAGTGTAAAGTAGGCAAGTAGGACACACCCATCGCATCCGTAATAACTAGGAAAGAGTAAAAACAACACGTGATTTATGAACGTTGTCTGCTTTGACGCCAAGGAGCCAATGATCATTTCTATTATAAGTGTTAGAAGTACTCTCGTTTACTTCTGTGCATTTATGCTCGAGCAATTCCTGGGTAGCCATATATTTACCATCCGCATTCTCATATGTAATTTCTTCATCTAAAGTTCCCTGGGTAAATCGATAGTGAAATGTGCGTCCCCACTAGTTGCCTTTTTCAGAGTCCTGGAAGGTGCCGGAATTATACGGGCCTACATCTGACGAATAAGATAGTTAAAACCAATTGAATCAATCCTTTGGTCACTCTAGGAAGTAACTGAGGCATAACGATGAGATCTGGCATTGTCATCAAATAACCATAGTGTATGCTTTCAATTGCCGTGCTAGTGGTCATAAGTTTCTCGAGGAATTTAAGGTAGCGGACCTCATTGGTTTCATTTTCGGCGAGAATCTCACAGTGGCTGATGTCTCTGATGTCCACTACAAGTATGACCATCATCTTACGTCCGTACCTACTCGACGCGACCACCGAATCCGATTTCTCTTCAGGGCGAGGACATACTCTTGTTTGGTCGTTCTCTGGCTGGCGGTAGAGGTTGAACCATGGCTCATCTATGGTAATCATATGCTCCAAAATGGTTTTTTTAATTAAAATTTCGCAAATTGCACGTAAAATTCGCCACAGGTATTTCCAGTTGGCCTGGAGTCGATTTTCGGAAAATCCATCTTTAACATAGTTTTGGCATTTTCAGTATTTGGATAATAGTTTTCTAGCATGAGATACCAGTTTTAGCCAACAGAGCTTTTGAAACTTTGCTCTCGTAAAAAGCTTCCTCGACTGCGGCAATGCGTTCCTATCTTTCTAGTCCGAGTATCTGGTGGATTCCTTGGTAGTCCTCAGCGCTCTAAACATTTGCGCCATTTATGTACTATACTTTCGCACTCCCAAGGTCTCCTTGCCTAATGCCTTCATCAATCTTCAATAAACTTCCTCAGTGTCATGGTCTTCGAGGAATAAAGATCTGGCTATTTCACATTGACTTTCAAGGCTAAAAGTTGTTTTTCTTTTTGAACTTATTTCCACCGGATTAAGCTGCACTAATTGTCACTTTAAAGTTTCTAAAAAAAACTAAAGTATTTACCAACCACGTTTCGCCTGCTAATAGCGCGTAATTCAATTTAAGAGTCCGCCGAATTAAAAAAAAAAAATATATATATATATACGGCACTTTATTTAAAGCAAACATGAGAATTGTTTGTAGTAGCAGACGTGCTTTCATCCGGTACTCTTAATACCAGAAAGAAGAACAAAGCAACACCATAACCATGGCAGAAAGCAGTGCGTTGTTTCCGCAATTTGAGTGAAAATCAGGTATTATCCAACTTCTTCTTGCTGGACAATTCCTACCTCAAAAAAAACTTTCGTAGAAATCGACAGTCGACATTACTACCAGTTTTCATGTCCTAAAAAATAGAATTTGGAAAGGAGAATATAAATTGCCTATCTGAAAATATGCCCCGACGATCAATCGGCAGTTAGCAGAGAGGTGTTCCACTCTGGTCTGAAGCAAGTCTGTTTGTTAAATAAATCAAACAAGTTCGAACGCATGCGCTCAAATATATATGATAATGGTAGACTTATAATTAGGCAAAATTGTCTATCGTGAGAATATTAGTTCGAACATATACAGAAACTAAGCAGCGATCGGATGGAATTGGTCACCATATTGTTTAGTGATGTTATTTAACACACTAGACTAGTGTATCTTCTCATCAGATCTTATGTTAAACAGTTTTCATAGACTATACAGTCGCACGACTGCAACTACTGCAAAATGAAGATGCTCAACTATAAGGAATAGGCCTGATGCGAGCTCACTGTCAATGATGTCTTCTCCATTTCTAATAACATCTTAGCCCAATAATACCGTTGACTTTGATCATAGCCAAGACTTCGAAAACGAGCCTGGAATCGAGATGTCGCGACATGATCCGGCTTGTTGTGTACTCATCTCATAGAAACCTTAGAGGAGTGTCATTAGGTCGCTTGGTCTAATGGATGATTCGAGCACACTGTTGCACGAGTATTCCGTTCTAGGTTAGCTCTTAGCTAGGAAGAGTTCTCAAACGGGATGCCTCTCTGACCTACATAAACTACCCAATTTTTCGACCTGACTATGAAGACATCTTTTCCTTCTTAGAAGGAGAACTAAGCACGCAAGGCGCAAGCCGTTCCTCACCATCAGACAGACATCGGGACATAAAATGCCCGATACATGACGTTCACTGCGTACCAGATCCAAAAATAACAGCCAGGCAGATACATCAGAAGAAATCGCCGATAGGGTCAGCAAACGTATACTTGCTGCTACGATATAGCGTTCCCCTTGTACGGGCGGTTACGGGACCCTTTCGCAGGCCTGTGAAAAGATGGACAAATGGAAACATCAAAGGCTGGGGCAGTCATTGGAGTTCAGACTGCCATTGAAGGCAGACTGGCTTAAAGGCCGAGGCTGACGTAATAGCTGAGCAGAAGAAGAGAAACGCGAGGAAAGTAAAAGAAACAAGACACACAATGCAGACCACGATAGCAGTCAGACTTTACAAACGGAGAGGTGCTGGATACTCGCAAGAGGCGAAGGTGAAACGTCAAGTGAGCTGAAACCCCCGCCCCCCCACCCACCATGCCATCAAGTTCGCTAGATGGAGATCAAAATTTGACAGCATAAGCAACAGCCGTTGCGGCCATAACAAGTGTGGCATCCTAGGCAGCCGTTGTAACTCAACTTTGGTATCTGGAGACGCGATGGAAAGCAAACCCGCGCCCTGCTGCCCCTATAGACCCTGAATTGTTGTGACATTTGGTGGTCTGAGAGAAAGAGTTAGATCAAGAAGAGCAAGAGCAACATAAGCAGTGCAAAAAGAGCCGACCATTTTCGACGTTGGGTGCAACGGCGAAACAACGACGACCCAAATCCAGTGGAATATGGAGGTCTTCAAGGACGTTAGTCGGATAAAAAGACGAGGCATGATATGGATCAGAAATCCTGTATCGTGGGTTCTGGCTGGCTTGCATTGCACGCAGATCCATATACGTCGCTGATCTTGAGTCTTGTCGGTACGAAGCGTCATTTTAAAACGAATAGTTTTTTGTTATACCGAATTTGCTCCGTTTTTTTCACTTGCGGCTAAATTGACTAGCGAAACATTGTACCTAGCATACTCACTCTATTTCTTAGGCATACGCCGCTGTTTGTCGTATATCAGCTTAAGTTGCAGCTTATTTGCGACCACACATACCACCGTAAGAACACATGCTCCCCAAGCTCTGACCGAGTTTGAAACGCGTAGCTGGATGCGCGTAGCCAGATGGTCCTTTACCGCTGAAAGGACGCAGAGTTGCCAGTAGCCTATATCTATAATGTAAATAATATGTATAATTTTTGGACTGCAGGTATGCTTAACGATAACGTAATCCGTAGTCAATATAATGGCGTATTGGCCCATCATACGTGAATATGGAAAGCATCTACATGCTGATAGAGATGATTGTCATTTTTCC
>NW_019215778.1:0-5399 GCF_002532875.2 Varroa jacobsoni | reverse complement strand
CTCGAAGTTGCCTTCAGTTTCTTGGGTACACTATTCAATCATCTAGTTCTGTGTGTACCGGCTTGAAGGATTGGCCTCTATTGAACCTGTTCTACTGTCGAACTCTACATCCTTGTTCACTAAACACTACTGACGGTCGCAGGACGGAATGAATATGGCGACTCGAACAACACTAGCAAAGCAGTCGCCTTCAATTGATGAATATGAGCCTAAAAGAATCCTCATAGAACGATACTGCTAACCAACGCGTTATGTCATGACGACAATCGCTTCTTTTAGTACGCATGTTCCTACCTGTACCGAACACCTACTTAATACTTCATGTGAGGTGCTCTGAGGTAGTGTAACTTTAAAGTATGCTTTGTGCCTCTTTCGCGGATGTATTTTGCCTCATGCTTTATGTTACAGTTTATTGGGCTTTTGAAATCATGGCAAAACATCTATGCAGTAGTAACGTATTCTTTCGTCGGTTCAGCTTTTGTATGTGATCATTCGGAAAAGGTGTGAATGCTGTCACCGCTAAGATTATACTATAGTAGACCATTTCTACTGGCAAGAGGCAATAACCCCGCACAACGATACGCTAGGTCAGAGGCCATAGAAATGACAGCATCGTCTCAAACTTGACACACTCGATTCGATAGCACTGGATTTATATCAGGAGAGACAAATGAAGCGTCATTCTAGAAAACTGCAGGTTGACGCTGCCTTGTTTCTTTTTCATATTATATCTATATTATGATCTGCATACGCCTCGATGAAGCGGAATATGTTCGCTTGTCGTAGATAACTGTATTCGTTTACGCATTCAGAAGCTGATGGCAACACATTTTTTCTAGTCTTTAGTTGCTGTTTTCAGGTCCACTGTATTAATTTCGATTTTCTTGCCAAGTATAGTACTGTATTTCCTTTCTCTATAATGAAAAAGTAACTTAATCAGCTATAAGTCATTGGTGTCGCAGTTACTGATTTGTTGCGTATGCCACAAAAAAAGATTTTATGGATTATTCGTGGAATTAATTATTTACCAAGGTTGAGTCACTCCGATGAGCGTTTGAGCTATAAAGGCATCATATATTTAGTCCATTTGTGATCGTAGTTTCATCGTTTTATGCTTTTATCACTAACATAAAACAAATGGAAACTTCTTACTCTTGGTGTTGAAGACTACCGTGGTTTAACACAGTGGTCAGAGGCAATAGCAAGAAGACTTCTACTAGCCAAAGCCTACCTTTTTAAGAAACAGCTGGCTTGGTGGAGCCACCGAAAAACACTTAACTCGTTCGTGAGAAGACGCCATGTGAAAAACAGAATTTGGTTCCTTCGTGAGTGCCCATGGAACTTTCTTCAAAACCAGCAGGCCGCAAGACTTCTCGAGATGTATCCTTCTACCTTAAGTCACTGCTGAACGCGTTGCAAATTAGATTGTCTCGTATACTGATTTAGTTGGCGTTGGTAAGTTGAGAGTAAAAGTTTTTTATGCTTCGAAACTAGCAAACAAATATGGTGTTGTTCTTTTTTTTTTTATTTCTAAGCTTAAATTCTACATGAAATTCACTTAGATTTCATTGTCGCTTTCTTACTTACACACCTGACTCTCGCCAAAGCTGCTGCTATGTCCAGATACATGACCTTTTTTATCGCTATGTCTATGCCCACCTATCGTTGTGGCCATCAACAGTTGTTTACCTTGACACAAGTGAACCTTCAACAGTTCCTGAGCGGTTTTCACGGAAAGGATAAATATGGAATTTTCTTTCAGTCGTTCTTTAGTTACTTCATATTCTCTTTACGATACTTTTGTGTTGCTCTAAGCAGATTTGAGCGTGAGGTTTTAACTTCTGCGGATTTATACCGCCAATTATTACACTCGAAGTGTTTAATGTGCATCTGCAATTCATGTAAAGAAACACGCTTTTGAGTTTTGAAGACGTTTAAGACAACTGGCTTGCCCGAGTTCCCAACGCCATGATATTAACTGAATCCGTTTGCTTCCTTCTCTAAATTCCGTGTTGAAGTGGCTCACTTCGCAGACTTGGCAGATCAGCTTCGAATCAGCATAGATACAAGGATGCGACTAATAGGGCCGAGATGATGGCATCGAAACGGCGCTGTAGAACACTGGCAAAGTGGGAACTCTGCAACTTGCATGTTATGAAGCAAACAAGTATAGGCAGTTATTATTAATGTCGATTTTCAAACCATCATTTCTAGAGGTATCCATATTCTCAGAGGCTTCACAGTAAAAGTGCATGGCACAACGATGGTTCTAGGGACGACGGCGATGTGTCCTGTACTATCCAGACGAATACCTTACAGTGACCCTACACCGCTTTTAATATTTTGCTACTCAGTACTCGGTTGTAGTAGTCTTGTTCATTTATTATGTATACTACGGAACGGAGTTGATTCTCCAACTGGGGGTCCGGCCTGAACTACTTAAGCGGCAGACAACCGTATCGGCCAGGCCCCATCTAAGTACATGCTTTCATTCTTTCTACATTTGGGTTAGAAATCTCTATATTGGTGTCCTCTGCAAGAAACTGACAGAAACCCAAGCCCGCAAACGGCTTGTAATTGCTGAACGAACGATTAGGTTCTCCAGGATCATTAATTCCGACACCTTTAATACAGCCTGGAAGAACACGGAATCTGACGACAACGTTAACAGCGTTCGAAGCGGTAGAAATACCAATCAGTGAGTCCAGGTCGAGAAGTCTCACAAATCTATTCGCTATACTGTTGATGAAAGGATAAACACTCCAGCAGCGATTCAAACGCTTGATAAATCGACCTACGATAGCAATTACATATAGCATAATATGATGATGATACGATAAACGTAGTGATAATATCACGACAATGGATAAGACTGATGGAGACGGAATCAATTGCAAATCGGGAACCTGTACAATATTACCATCTTTGAATTATTGATGTTTCTACAGTCCGTACACTCTACTTTTATACAATATTATTATTAAATTAATGTTTATAATTATTGATATTATTGTTATTATGTATCAATATACTACATCTGGGTTTCTACTACTTCTATAGCTTATGTCATAATTTTGCATTTTTGCTAGCCGTCTAACCGTAATATATAAACGTATAGGCTATATACACTACAGTTACACATGATAATATTGTTGATATACCAATCACATCATTGACAACCATTATATCGTAGAGGTAATGTACAACGTATGTTAATTCAACTGTTGTTGACCAATAACTTTTTGTATATATATATATATATATATATATATATATATATATATATATTATGTCGCTGCACAGTCTCTTTCGATGGCGATAGATAGCTTTTTCATCAGTAAATGTTTTATACCTATGGAACATTGCACTCATGAAGAGGACACACATTAACATATAACGTAATCTTGTTTAGTCTTAGCACCCGTCGGTAGTAACGGGTTGTGCTAGTGACGCGTGTTTCTGCTTTCAAGAAGGTAGAATATTAGCCCCGTAGATATAGTGTTCGAATTTGGTAAGGAAACCTTTTGGGATGCAGTTGTTTTCTTTGCTAGTATCACCAGTCACGAATGCTTACCACCCAGAATTGTGATGCTTTATTTTGTCTGTCTTCAAAACTCTGTTTAACACTCCGATGTCTGGTGGATTTTACAGGAAGTTCAGCTTTTTTTTTTCTACTCGTATTCTCATAGTCCTAGATAACCAGGCAGGCCTATTACGTACCCGCAGGTATAGGCTATGCATTGGGCTTACGTCTGGTGCGTACGCCTGTAAGGTTCACTCACCGTTCGTGAAACGAGATTGAGGGCGTCAAATCGTCTATCACATAGAGCATGGGATCATTGTGGCCTAAAACATATGCGATAATATTTTAACCGAGTGGCATCAGCATATCTTGAAATGTTTGGGAAATTTAAACGATTACAGTATTTGAGTGAAGGTATTTCCCTGAATTCTGGTTTGATTCGTACACGTAATACAGCATACCTGGACGTTAACCCGTTTTGTTCGTTTAAGTGGGGTGCAGAAATATGACCACAGTTCAAGCGAACCTAATAGCAAAAATTGCCCAAAATCGCTCAACTGCAAGTACATGGACTCGACAAAAAATCAAGGCCGTTTAAAAAATTGTAAAAAAAAAAAAAAACTTGTTAACTATGTCCATGGACAGTGTGAGCTGTGTCTTTAACTTGTGTCTACTCTGTAAGCATGTAACTGCAAGGGGTATTGTCTACGCTAAATTGAGCGTTATATGTAACAAGTACTTGGTTAGTTCAGCTGATTTATCTGTTCATGTTACGCTCATCGTGTCATCACAGCGGACTCCATTAGAATATCAGTTATGCTCACGCTATGTAAAATAAAGCCCTCCTATCAGCTTTTGTATCCGATATAATGGCTACAATTTTGCTTTTAGCGCCGTATTAAGACGTAATGAGAATTTGCCCTGCTATTGCTGTAACACTGCGACGACACCTTTCGTTTCATAAAATATAGGCCAGCTTATCGCGTTTAACGGTTAGAGTGAACATAGTCATAATATGACATTCAGACCCTGATTTATGTACCGGCTTCTTTCAATGTCTGTCTTGTTGACGTCGTTCGGTAAAGTAGGCTCGTGCATCCACAAAGCTGCGTAATGCATGAACAGCATGCATAGATAGAGAGAGGCAGCCAAACTGCCACAACGGCCACCTATGATGAAATACCAACCCCTTAAGTAATAATAAATAGAGAGACAAAAATATGCACTCAACAAATAACTACCCCCTATGCAACACCTTCAGGTAGATCGTATAGTAGTAATCAGGTTAGTTTAACTGTGTCCCGCATTTGTATATATTGAATGGATGTAGAATAACGATGTGGCGATGAAGCAAAATGAAGGGGAAGATAACCGACCACTACAGAATCGCTAGACTTGGCCAATGTCCAGTGTTCAATATCCACTTAGATGGAATGATATATATAGAAGTGCCGGTAAAATGAAGTTGTATATCTTTATCACTATTATTGCACAAACCTCAGACAAACTAGTGATATTTCCGTACCGAGACTGCCTTCTCTCTTAGTATTGCATACCCTATGTTACCAAAAAGATATCACGGATGCTTTCTTCCTATATATGTATATCCTCTTAAATTTAACATGAAAACTGTTAGGGTTCAAGCTTAACACAGTACATTGAGCTGTTAAATGAACGGGATCAAAGAAATAGCTCTGAGAGCTTCAGGAGGATAGGCCTGCTGCCCAGTTGACTGTTGTATCTCAAACGAGAATAGTCATTAAATATATGGTGCTATTAGTTATGTCTCCAAGCAAATCTGCCGTCAATCAACCCATCATTCTAATCATCCCATGAAACTATTCTGTCAAAAAAATATCCATTTGTAACAGCGAGT
>NW_019215777.1:0-5418 GCF_002532875.2 Varroa jacobsoni | reverse complement strand
ATATCTATTGACATATAGATGTCGGTGACTCCATCCGATTTGTCCTATCTGTCGCATTATTTGTATGATTATTATTACAGTAGAATTAGCGGTAGTGCTGCGTTTTGGAGCTTCGTTTGTTATGCAGAGACAGAAAAACAAAAAGAATTCAACTCTGCCCGTAAAAATTAACGAAATAGAAGAAGTAAAGGAGAGTATTCTTCGATAGCGCAGTGATAGCAAAGAAAACCGATCGATGTTATCGCGCTGCCCAAAAGTCGTTACACATGCAACTCCAGTGATCTCCGTAAACTGTGTAGGGAGTATACGGAACTCTAGAACACGAAATATATAGACAGTGTCGATAACAACGATAATGGTTGACGATAGTGGTAAAAATAACGATCTTCATTTTTATAGCTGCGGCCACGTACTTAAAAATACGAAGCTTAACATCCATACACACACACACGCACACGCACACGCACACATTTTACACACGTTTAGAATAATGACCTCTTATTATTGGCCTTCCCAATAGCATTTCAATGGTCTGGTCTGTCACTGAGATCAGCGATTTTGAAGATCAGGGCGATAATAAAGGATCGTTGCCGAGCCACGCAGATACACCCACACACATGGGAACTAATTCTCCCGTGAAATACGTACATACATCGCTATTTTCTACTCTTTGAAGACTTTTAGAGACCTTTTGTACACGCTAGTCAGGAAGTCTGAACAAGTAATTATGTGTCAAGCTATGTCAAGCCCCTCAGATAGAAATCGACCGTGAAGAGCTCGGCGCCGTGCAGAAGCATAAGCAAGTGAGCACCCGAAAGTCTTCAACCAACTGAACAGCGTTGCGAAGCGAAAGCAATGATCGAATAAGTCCTGTCTCGTATAGTTATTATTTCCAATATTACTATTGTCGCACGGGTGAAGGTAATCCTTCTGTGGTCTCAAACGGCCTGCGCGTTGTCATATGCAGATACCTAAAAAGCTAACAATAACGTACGTTACCGTGTATTCGAATTACACTGTCCATCGATTTAGAACGAAACGAAAGAAAGAAGAGGGGACACGTAAACGTAAAACCGCAAGAACTGTTTTATCGCTGCGACTATCGTGCTGGCAGTGTGACGAAGTGTAAGTATTACCAACGTTCATTAATATTTACCCTGTTTATTATTATCAACCGCACCAGTTTCGTATCATTAACTCAAACACAAGACTAACATATAAACAGAAAATGCATTTGGATAATAATGTTACATTGGTGATGAAACCAATTAACTCGAAATCGATAACGACAATAATATTACTACTACTATCGTATATTATTTATTAAACAAATTGCTTATTATTATTACTAGGACAGTTATATTAGTAGAAAATATCCATGTATGATGTAATAGCTATGGTACATGTAGGGAAG
Organism: Varroa jacobsoni; assembly: GCF_002532875.2. Taxonomy (NCBI): domain Eukaryota; kingdom Metazoa; phylum Arthropoda; class Arachnida; order Mesostigmata; family Varroidae; genus Varroa; species Varroa jacobsoni. The sequence goes on along the minus strand of NW_019215777.1, from coordinate 4,004 downwards.
GGCTGTAGCAGTGCCGTGGTAGCGGTTGCAGTTGACGTAAACAGGTCACTTTCTTTTGAAGGAAACCGATGTGGGGAGGTAATTATGAATATTTGTGGTGACAGCAACCGATTATGAAAGACAATATAATATACTATGTAACACCGTGTAGCCAGTAGATAATATACTGTGCTCAGTAACGATGAAAGGCGCAGATGTTCCGCAAAAAGATGGCGGCAGATCGAAACACAAATAGATGATTTATTGACACAACAAGGACGAATAGGTCAGAGCTGTATGCCAATTGTGAATTGATATTCTGCAGTGTAGGCAGCGTCGAATAAGCGAAACGTTGTCATAGTTACGTCATGATTATATGTTGGAACAACGAACACCCATCCGATCTACTTGTAGTGGTTCATAGATTACTTTCATATACAATGGACATATAAATCTTGAAAAATATTCGGAGAAGAGAAATGAAAGTCGTGCCATTTCGATAGGACAAAGCATCTACCAGTAATTACGATGACAATACATGTGCAACGATAAGCCAAGTCGACTGAGACAAAAAAAATGACCAAAGTCAGTTGTACTATTGAGGGTTGAGAAACTGACTAGCAGTTTGTAAGGCGTCATATATGACCTGGGATCCGTAAACACACGCGAACAGACACACATCTACCCGTTCACTCGTTCACGCTAACTATACATATGGCCGTGCTTAACGATCACATTAAACACCTGTACTGCGCACTCGCAATCCCTATAAATACAACAACAGGAAAAGGAAAAGAAACGACTGAAAAAAACAACCATGTATAGATTATAATAATACTAGAAACGGACGGACTGCCATAAAGAAGCAACACGAATTAACACACGAGCACTGGACAAGCAATAAGAGAAAAAAAAGCCGCCTGCTAAGAGACGAAATTTGTCTGCTAGGAGAATACGGATGGCTCAAAACAAACAAATCCATAGATAAAATAGCATACACACAAATCGAAGCGTAGATAGGATCACAGAAAATATTGTGCTATCTAGAAATACGTGCGAATGTCATGTCATATACGGAAGTCTAAGCGCAAGCACATCAGCCCGCCATAAATACGTCATAAAAATAAACGCGACTCAAAACATGTTCGCAGTAAACAAATGGAACACAATTTCAATACAAAATGCAAAAACAGATAATAGACAAGCTGACTCATGGCGCTTAACTGATGACTAAAGCTATGAGACTTGATAAAACTATGTAACCAATTCAGCAATACTTCCGTCCCTTCGGCCAGGGATCGTCTTACTAATAATTTGGGGCTAATCAACTAGTGTGATTTAGGTCGGCCCACAGTCCTTTTAGCCCTAAAACGGCAACGGGTACCCCGCGTGTAGAATCCGGCCAATTCGCGTAGAGGTTAGCCCCTGAGGCCTGCGCGATCTTTCTCGAAGCGTCTTCCCCAAGCAGTAGAGTTGGGACAAGATTTAGAACACAGTTGCTCCGACATACGCCATTGTTTGGGAACGCTTTTATGGGATTGTCTCGTGGACCCTATTTACCCTGCCGTAACTCCGCCTTAGAGCGGTTTCGCTCCGTCCGTCTAGAAAGAAAAAATAATCATGTTCATGTCAAACATGTTCCAATTAACTACTTGAAACATGTTATAATATGCGAGACACAGAAAAGGAGATAGAGGAAAAGTAATAAATATACTAATGCTGGTTAATATAATTATAAAGAAGAATTACCATAATAATAATAATAATAAGAGGAGGAAAATATACGCCGACAGATGCTATTACTACATAATTATTATTATTCAAGGAGCACTACGGTTTATATTAAAAGGTTTGCAAAATGGACTAATTTATCGTCGCGACATAGTAGAGAAAAAGAGGAGAGAACTAGAAGAGATGCGGGGTCGAAAAATAGAATATAAATAATAAAAAAAAAAAAATAGAGAGACAAAACGACGCCGGAACAATGAAAAGATGACGTACGGGCCATTACGTACGGGTGGTCGACGAAAACGCTGAATATTGTGAAACTCACATACTATATTTAGAGGCCCAGGTATCGGTATTCGGACTGCGAACATGTAACGATATTACGATGTATCAATGCCAGTGCAAAAAAGTCGAAAGTAGCTAGGCAAATAGTGGCAGAGGCAGGTAACGTAGTGCATGCTGAGCACATTTTGTTTGGTACATGGGTAACTAGCGGTAGAGAAGGGAACGAAGAACTTTTGTCGAAAAGGGCAGGAGCGATAGAAAACAGGACACAATAGTAGTTCAACAAGCGAAAAATAAGAACTTCCACCCTTCGACGCATAAGTCAAGCTGGAAAATGTGGAAACGATGAAAATTTACCCGAGAGTGTATTTCCTCTACTTGTTTCTAGTGAAAGCTGTTGTACGATCACACAATTTTAAGTTTCTGCCTACGACATCGACAGTTTCATATAGGTTTGTGGCTAATTTCGTCGACTGGGCATTAGAGGAAAATGGGTGCTGATTAGATTTCAACTAACCGAAATTATTAACGTGACAGAAATAGAAGATTGTATAGCAACTAGAAGTTGATAAGATTTCGGCTCTACCAGCCGGACACGCGCAATCGATAAAGGGATTCCACAGGCCGAATTCTGCAGCATTGGTCAATGCAGTCGACATATATTGAAGAGACGGAAAAGGATGGCCGGTTCGAATCGGCACCAGGGCGATAGTACGCGATATAGAGCCTAATGACCGTAACAGCCTGACAACGAGAACATGACAGTGAGCAGTAGTAAAGTTGTTGCTGTGTGAATATAGTGTTTGTTGCCTATAAACGTTTGTCTGTCATGAATAACAATAGCAAATGGTCGTGCCGAAGATGTTCGAAGCCCGAACAACGACGCTAGACGTAAACGAGAAAAGAAACGTCCGTCTAGATTCGTCCGGCGGCCAATGAAAGGCGGTGTGATCGATCGCGTCGTACCGTTACGTAGGCTGCGTCATTACTTCTATTATAATCGTTATTATTGCACTCGACTGAGGATCATATAAACGGAAGATAGCATAAACTTTGCTGTAGGCGAATGATGTATGCTATTAATATCGTCTTCGAACGGTCGCTGCATTGACTACTGCTGACACCAGTGAAAACATGTAGGAGGTCGCTGAAGAAATGCCTCTGTTGCTTCGTTTGTTGCTTAGTGAGTTGCTTGTTTATGTTACTATCACACCTCTTCTAGTCATTCAACGTTAGTGCATCCAATGCCACAGCCAATCAGGTCCCTTCAGAGAGGTCAAACGTTTGACGGAGATTTGAAAACAGGGAAGAGGAGCCTCCGGACCTGACCCACACTACGTTTGACGCCACTTGTTGATCAGATGTGTCTGTTTGGCCGTCGCTTTCCTTTTTATAGAGCCATTTAAAGAGCTGATATGAACTCCGTCCGCGTCAGAGGCCGGTAAGCAGAGAATAACTAGAGCCGCAATTATGACACGTATACAAGTTTATACGCAAAATTTCAAACATCATGTGCAAAAAGGACAATGCTCACATAAGCATTAGAAAGTATTTCATCTTGTTCGCCGAAATTAGACGGTCGTACTGTCGAGAGAGGCAAAAAGAAACGCCTACGCTGTGGGATTAATCAACAAGTGCAGATTCTCCAATTTTTAATTGCGCGTAACTTACAAAGCTTTCAAAAGATGTCGACTTTTTTTTCTGTGTTCTTAGTTACGGAGTTTGTATTGTATTCGATACAAGATTACCTTTCACTATTACCGAGAAGTCTTCAATGATCTGCACAACTGCGCAAGCTTTTACCAGAAATCAGCGGGGTGCTACCCGTCCATACCCTACAGTGCTCTGGAAAGTTTATGCCACGAGATGACGTTAAGCCATAAGGACAAGCTAATAATTAAGATAAATTGTGTGTTTTGAATTAGGTTACTGACACTATACCATCAGAGACAGTATAATAATTATCTAAAATGTCAACCGCCTTTCCTTGCGGCTTTTGTGCGTCCACCGAT
>NW_019215776.1:0-5451 GCF_002532875.2 Varroa jacobsoni | reverse complement strand
CTCCAACCAATTGAAAAAGAGGGGCATTAACGCTCAGAAAATCGCATATAGGGATCGTTCTAAGAGAGTGCTATACGTGTTTAGGTGAGCCGGTGCTTCGTAGATCCATTAATTCCGATCGAATCTAGAATACCTCTTGTGATGGCCGAAACAACTGTCGCTCTCTCGAGCCCATCAAAGGTGATCTAGACTGGTGAAGGCACCTGTCTGAACATGTGTATGTGTGTGATACTAACCAATTACTTCAAAGTATAGAGAAGTAAATCTTTTTAAATGATTATCGTAAAATACTGCAGAGCTCTGTTAGCACTACTCGACGTGCTCTTCTACCGCCTGAATGCCCAGTGTGGAGCTTCCCCTGTTAATTGCTAGAACTGCCCGAATAAGACTGGGATCAAATTCGCTGTTTAAATGTACAAGTCAATTTATAGCTAGCTTTTATACCAAAGCCATAGTTTTCTCTAATTATTAGGTGTTACAGTATAAAGGAACTTACACGGAACCCTACACTATTGACATGTATTATATATACGCCATGCGTTGCGCTTCTATTAGTATGTCTTCATAATCAAGCTAAGCTGATTTGACTCAGTCTTCCGAGTCAAATTCTCAGTCTACTTATATGAGTCGAATGATGTACGGGGGGTTCGAAAGAACTCATTTTTGTACCTCTAAGAGTCACATATATTTAACCAGACGCGCTCGTATATTGAGTGATAACACCGCGAGCATGACTTGCGATATCATTGCGGACGACTTTTAGGTGACTTGAGTATTAATGATTGACACTATCAAAAGACAAGGGGATTGCTTTAATACAGAGGCTGTTCGCCGTCACAATGAGCCCCAAAAGAGCTAAAAAGGACGAATTTCATCAGGAAATGAACACTGTTGCATCCAGTCGTTGTCGTCTCAAGAACAACATCCTTTCTTCGCGACGTCCAGTTTAGGAGGAGAGGACATGTAATTCAAAACGATCAGCAAACGGATGCCTGCGACAGATAGCGGAGTCCTGTTGATAATAGCTTGGCCTTCGGTCGCTATACGTACGATGCACGAGCGGCCGGAAGATGTAAAACGTCCTGTTTGTTCCAGGAGCCTAGAGTCTGTGCCCACTGCACAGCATACAGCTGTGCTACTTGAATACACTAATAGCCGTACAACTCCAAAGGCCCACCAAGAAATCCAAACTTCTGGAGGCGGCCATTGAATACCAGCTATGCGCAGTGCTTGCAACTGTTGTTTGTTTACAAGGAGCCTGATACCAACACTGCTTCCTTTGACTTAGGCGCTCAAAAAAACATTTGCATAGCACGCAAAATAAGGCACGCTATGCGTTACATGTATTTATCTACAACTGATCGACGATAGCTAGACGATAAAATTAAATTGGCCTAATTTGGGTACGCAGATGAACGTGTTTCATTCCGCTTACCAACTTCACCTGTTAATCTTCCAACTAACGATTTCAGAAAAAAACGTGTAGACCTCTCTTAGGCGCTATATTTTCGCTACGTTTTCAGCAGTCCTACGCTTACACGGAGCCTTAAAAATACAACAAAAATGATCGTTCATTTAATCTTATATATAAGATGAATCACCGTGGATTTACCAAATGGCACGAACAGATGACCAAGTCAATTCAGCTCGTGGCAGCGGCGGCGGCGGCGGTGGCGGCGGCGGCGGCGGCAGCAGCAGCAACAACAACGACGACGCATCCTCGAACCTACACGGCGTCATACACAGCCATATCTGTTGCGGCCTAATGCATAATAGACGAGATAAAATTTGCTGGTGCCAATAGAAGCGTGAAGCGTAGAGAAGATAGCGGGCAGGCTCCTGTCCGTTCGTCAGCCATCCAACCACAGTCATCAGGCGCACAGCACTTGTTGCCTGGCGGGTTACTCAACGCCGGCCGGGCGTCCTGCGTCAACGAAAATGGCGACAGCACGAACAACGCCAACAACGATTAGAACGACAATAAAAACGCCAACAGATCTCAATGAAGCATTGACCGGAACGAACGCGGCGTAGTAAAATGGTGGCGTACGCATTAGAAGCAACCTCCGCTTACTACGAGAATGATCTATCATCATTACCACCGAGCCAAGCAAACGCACCACCGGCTGCATGCGGACGTGATAGCAGTATGGTGCAATGGGAAAGCGTCACCATTCAAGATACTTTGACGGTAGCAACGATTCGTTCATTCAAACGTCAACCGTTCATTCAGTTCATTCATTGCTAGTTTACACAGTGGTTGTTGTCGTCGTCATTATTGTTGTTGTTGTTGTTGTTGTTACTCAAGTCCGCTAACTTTTCCCGCGCAATGATGACTATAATGCTAATGAACTAACGGATGACTAGTAAACTCGCGTAAGACCACAGTCTCATACGCGACGCGGCTATGATTACAGGTATAGAGCATTTTCAGATTGCGTTTATGTGACTGCTAATGCTAAACGATACGTGTAATGGGTGGGACCGGCTCCAATAGACAAGAAGTAGTCAACAATACTTGTATGTATGTATGTATGTACACATATCTGTGCAAGTATAATGGGCAGATACACTCGTAGGTATCCTGAAGTGAATTTCTGTGTTTACTTACACATTACATTGTGTGGAGGAGAAGGGGTATTAGCAGAACAGAAAAAATCTCATTTGTGTTCCGCATCAAAACAAATGGACGGTGATTAACGCAGTAAAATTTTGAGAAATATTATTTAAGGTGTTCCAGAAATGGTCCACAAGGATCAAATAAATGGTGAAGTAAATGTCTTCTAAAATCCGGCATCCACATACTTCAATGAAGCTGAGAGCAAATGCATTTCGTATTTGGAAATTTTTTCCGCACTTACAGATTCCTTCACCATCAGGTAGAGTCACATAAATAGTCATTTGTCTCGTAATATTCTCACCGTCAATAAAAGACGTTCAGCGAAAATCACGAGATTATTTTCATAGGAAATCCATCAGGTGGAAATTCCCCGATTACCTTTCAATGAACTCATCAAGCGTCCGCCTTTCTAGTAGGAGGTTTACGTGTTTAGGGGAGACCCAAAGGTAGAGTGCATTCTTCAATTTCTAAAACGATAGTTATTATTTCCTGAATGCCATTTTGCCGCGTGTATGCTCGAGCTTTTGATGCTGATCATTAAATGGGAAATTCAAGTCGGGCAAAATAACAACAAAGCTCACAATGCTACCGAAACAAACAACACCGACGAAGCACTACGTTTAATTGTCCTTAAGCAGTTTCGGAACCTTCATACGCTTGCCTTGGTGCTCCTAAGTTACAAGCCAATCACTACCACGTTCGTGTCTTATAATGGTTGGTAACAACCTTTACAACTGTCAATATACATCTTGCTCAGTTCTAGACGGTAACAGATAAGGTCACGAGTTGAACGGAACCGTACCTGCTGGTAGGCAAGTCTTCCATTGCTTACTGGATTGCCGTTCCATATGACGGTCTTCCACATTCACTACCCAATCATATTATTAATTCAACAAATGTGTCATTAAACAATTGAGTTAGTTCTCTACCTGTTATTTGTTTATTTCACCACCATGCGGTAGCGTCGCATAAGCTTCCAGTTCGACCTCTACCTATATGATAGTCATTTGAAGAGATACAGGTCACCGAGTTAAACGGCCATTATAAGACGCACATTTCGTCTGCACTGCCCGATAATAGGCACACAACGCTCTCCCATGACTAGGTGCAACCTAATTACCTAAATTTTAAAGTTCAAGATAGCGCGCTGTAATCGCAGTGAAAAACAAATACTTTTGCCAAAAAGCAGTTTCAGCGATAGTAAATAAATATACTAACCGGACGACTTTCCAAAACGGAATCCCATCTGTGTGATTATTAAAGCTAAGATTGATGGAACATTTTGTACCAGCTCCATACGCATTGATTGTTTCAGGTCGTAGTAACTATACATCACATAGATATAGCATGGCAGAGTAATATAGAATAAATTAGAATAAAGCAATGGCTTCAAACTGTTTTTCCCACTATGCACGCAGACGGCATTACCTAAGATAACATCGAGTCAACATCACAAACTCAGCTGCCTGTATATAAAGAAATAACATCGGCCATGTATGTTGTCCGTATACTTCTGTTGCCGCTTTTTCAAAATATATAAATACGATTTAATCAGTCAACTGAGATACGCCCACGATGTCTTGCCCCGACCAAGCTCGTTGTGCATCAACAGCTCCGAATTCGAACTTCTCTTTGTCTGATACTGTAGAAGTTGTCGAAAAGCCGAACTGACTGCGTAGAAGGTATACACCTGTTTCAACATGAATCCAACATCTATCTGTGTAGTTTATCTTATTAATTTAACTTTAATCTTGTAGTTTATCGAATTCTAGGCGAAAACATATAACGCTTAATAATAAGATCTCCTCTCCGATCTCGATCGAGCGTAGTGCTGAACGAGAATTTCACTGCCATACTTAATCGCAAAATCATAAATTGAAACTGGTAGGTCGAGCAATATTTCATATCTATAAAATGAAAATAAGATTGCGACAACCTATGCAATTCCTCACTGTCGAGAGATAACAAAGTTTACAAAGCCATCTTAAGTTCATAAAAACAGTTGAGTATGTAAACATTGTGTTCATCTGGTCCACCTGTCCTCTGGTTGGCATCAGTTAAACTTAAGCATTTTCCTTTTTATGATTAACCAACCTGAAGTACGAAGGCCTCTTACACTTGGACATTATGCAATCATCCTTTGTTTGCATCCTCGATGTCTCTACTATGTTACTTTAATTATTGTTGTTATTTTCAGTTGATTCATTGATCAACAGTGATGTATCTGTTTTGCTACTTCAGCTGTGTGGATCTCAACCATGGATACCTACGACAACGAAGGGATCGAAGCAAAAAAATTTCTACCTTCTTACCGCATCATATTGTCTTCGTGTTTTTACAATCACTGCTAGATTTTGGCGGTTTTCATTCGGAATTTTACGCTTTACTATTAGTATGATTATTATTACCGATACTGATGATTTTTCAATTACTTTCAACTCCTAGAGTCAGCACTGTCAAGCTATAAATTTCTTTACCATTTATGTAGAGCCAACCACTGGGCTCTTATCGGTGTGCGTGGTCTGGGTTATTACGCATCCCTTTGAATGCGTTGCCACAGTAACCGTCACTCACGAGCATGCTTCCATGCCGTTTTAGCGTTAGTAAAAGTTACTACCAGATACTAATAATTAGGGAGAATTAGGGAAGTAAGGAATGAAAGGAAAAATAAGAGAAGTCAGCAAAATCAGGTATTATTATCACCAAGGCTAATAGTAGCCTGTATCGTTGCCATACCGCTCTGTGGGTCCGTTCAACGTACTCAGATAGGTCCAGCAGTGCTCACTCGGTTTAGACTCCTAAAGAAAGAAGTCAGAGCTATACCTGACTAT
>NW_019215775.1:0-5459 GCF_002532875.2 Varroa jacobsoni | reverse complement strand
TAGATAGGGATAGATAGATAGTGATAGATAGATAGATAGATAGACAAACAGACCGGCCGGTACACAGATAGATAGATAGACGGACGGACAGACCGGCCGACAAACGGACACACAGATAGATAGACGGACGAACAGACCGGTCGACAGACGGACACACAGGTATATAGACGGCCAGGCAAACCGGCTGACACACAGGTAGACAGATGCATAGACCGACAAACCGATAGACCAGCCGACACACAGACAGATAGATAGACGGACGAACAGACCGGCCGACAGACGGACAAACAAACCGGCCGACACATTGATAGATAAATGCATAGACCGACAAACGGATAGACCGACCGACACACAGACAGATAGATAGACGGACGAACAGACCAGTCGACAGACGGACACACAAATAGATAGACGGACGGACATACCGGCTGATAGGCAGACAAACAGACCGGCCGACACGCAGATAGAAAGATGCATAGACCAACAAACGGATAGCCCGGCCGACACACAGAGAGACAGAGAGACGCACGGACAGACCGGCCGATAGACGGACAAACAGACCGGCCGACACACAGATAGACAGATGCATAGACTGACAAACGGTAGACCGGCCGACACACAGACAGACAGAGAGACGCACGGACAGACCGGCCGATAGACGGACAAACAGACCGGCCGACACACAGATAGACAGATGCATAGACCGACAAACGGTATAGACCGGTCGACAAACGGACAGACAGAGAGACGCACGGACAGACCGGCCAATAGACGGACAAACAGACCGGCCGACAGACGGACAAACAGACCGGCCGACACACAGATAGACAGATGCATAGACCGACAAACGGTATAGACCGGCCGACAAACGGACAAACAAACCGGCCGACACACAGATAGACAGATGTCTAAACCGACAAACGGACAGACCGGCCGTCAGACGAACAAACAGACCGGCCGATACACAGACAAACAGACCAGCCGGTACACAGATAGACAGACAGACGGACAAACAGACCGGCCAATACACAGTTAGACAAATGCATAAACTGACAAACGAATAGACTGGCCGACACACAGATAGACAGATGCATAGACCGACAAACGAATAGAACGGCCGACAGACGGACAAACAGACCGGCCGACGCACAGACAGACAGATAGACAGATAGACGGACGGACAGACCGGCCGACAGACGGATAAACAGACCGGCCGATACACAGTTAGACAGATGCAGAAGACTGACAAACGGATAGACTGGCCGACACACAGATAGACAGATGCATAGACCGATAAACGGATAGACCGGCCAACACACAGACTGATAGACAGACGAACGGACAGGTCGGCCGACAGACGGACACACAGATAGATAGACGGACAAACAGACCGATCGACAGACGAACACACAGGTAGATAGACGGACAGGCAGACCGGCTGACACACAGATAGACAGATGCATAGACCAACAAACGAATAGACTAGCCGACACACAGACAAATAGACAGACGGACGGACAGACTGGCCGACACACGGACGGACAGACTGGCCGACACACGGACGGACAGACTGGCCGACACACAGATAGACAGATGCATAGACCGACAAACAGATCGACCGGCCGACACACAGACAGATAGACAGACGGACGGTCAAACCCGCCGGCAGACGGATAAACAGATTGGCCGACACACAGATAGACAGATGCATAGACCGACAAACGGATAGACCGGCAGACACACAGACAGATAGACAGAACCGCCGGCAGACGGATAAACAGACCGGTCCATACACAGATAGATAGATGCATAGACCGACAAACGGATAGACCGGCCGACACACAGATAGACAGATTTATAGACCGACAAACGGACAAACGGCCGACAGGTGGACAAACAAACCGGCTGACACATTGATAGACAAATGCATAGACCGAGAAACGGATAGACTGGCCGACACACAGACAGATAGACAGACGGACGGACAGACCGGCCGACAGACGGACACACCGATAGATAGACGGACGGACAGATCGGTCGACAGACGGACACACAGATAGACGGACGGGCAGACCGGCCGACAGACGGACACACCGATAGATAGACGGACGGACAGATCGGTCGACAGACCAGCCGACACACAGACAAACAGACCGGCCGATACACAATTAGACAGATGCAGAAGACTGACAAACGGTATGGACCGGCCGATACACAGTTAGCCAGATGCAGAAGACTGACAAACGGTATGGACCGGTCGACAGAAGGACAAACAGACCGGCCGATACACAGATAGGCAGACATACGGACGGACAGAACGGTCGACAGACGGACACACAGATAGACGGACGGGCAGACCGGCCGACACACAGATAGACAGACCGGCCGATACACAGATAGACAGATGCATAGACCGACAGTTGGATAGAACGGCCGACAGACGGACAAACAGACCGGCCGATACACAGTTAGACAGATGCAGAAGATTGACAAACGGGTAGATCGGCCGACAGACGGACAAACGGACTGGCCGACATACAGATACACAGATGCATAGACCGACAAACGGATAGACCCGCCAACAGACAAACAGATAGGCAGACGGACGGACAGACCGGCCGACACACAGATAAACAAACCGGCTGACACATTGATAGACAGATGCATAGACCGAGAAACGGATAGACCGGCCGACACACAGACAGATAGACAGACGGACGGACAGACCGGCCGACAGATGGACACACAGATAGACGGACGGGCAGGCCGGCCGACACACAGACAGATAGACAGACGGACACACAGATAGACGGACGGGCAGGCCGGCCGACACACAGACAGACAGACCGGCTGACACACACATAGACAGATGCATAGACCGACAATTGGATAGAACGGTCGACAGAAGGACAAACAGACTGGTCGACACACAGATAGATAGATGCATAGACCGACAAACGGGTAGATCGGCCGACAGACGGACAAACAGACTGGCCGACACACAGATAAACAGATGCATAGGCCGACAAACGGATAGACCGGCCGACACACAGACAGACCGGCCGACAGACGGACACACCGATAGATAGACGGACGGACAGACCTGTCGACAGACGGACAAACAGACTGGCCGACACACAGATACACAGATGCATAGACCGACAAACGGATAGGCCCGCCAACACACAAACAGATAGACAGACGAACGGACAGACCGGCCGACACACAGACAGACAGACCGGCCGACACACACATAGACAGATGCATAGACCGACAATTGGATAGAACGGTCGACAGAAGGACAAACAGACTGGTCGACACACAGATAGATAGATGCATAGACCGACAAACGGGTAGATCGGCCGACAGACGGACAAACAGACTGGCCGACACACAGATAAACAGATGCATAGGCCGACAAACGGATAGACCGGCCGACACACAGACAGACCGGCCGACAGACGGACACACCGATAGATAGACGGACGGACAGATCGGCCGACAGACGGACAAACAGACTGGCCGACACACAGATAGACAGATGCATAGGCCGACAAACGGATAGACTGGCCAACACACAAACAGATAGACAGACGGACGGACAGACCGACCGACACACAGACAAATAGACAGACCGGCCGACACATTGATAGACAGATGCATAGACCGAGAAACGGATAGACCGGCCGACACACAGACAGACCGGCCGACAGACGGACGGACAGACCGGCCGACAGACGGACACACCAATAGATAGACGGACGGACAGACCGGTCGACACACAGATAGACAGATTTATAGACCGACAGACGGCCGACATATGGACAAACAGACCGGCCGACACACAGATAGATAGATGCATAAACCGACAAACTGTTAGACCGGCCAACACACAGACAGGCGGACGGACGGACACACAGATAGATAGACGGACGGGCAGACCGGTCGACAGACAGACTGGCCGATATATAGATAGACAGATGCATAGACCGACAAACGGATAGACCGGCCGACAGACGGACAAACAGACTGGCCGACACACAGATACACAGGTGCATAGACCGACAAACGGATAGACCCGCCAACACACAAACAGATAGACAGACGGACGGACAGACCGGCCAACACACAGATAAATAGACAGACGAACGGACAGACCGGCCGACAGACGGACAACCAAAACCGGCTGACACATTGATAGACAGATGCATAGACCGAGAAACGGCTAGACCGGCCAAAACCGGCTGACACATTGATAGACAGATGCATAGACCGAGAAACGGCTAGACCGGCCGACAGACGGACACACAGATAGACGGACGGGCAGGCCAGCCGACACACAGACTGACGGACCGGCCGATACACAGTTAGACAGATGCAAAAGACTGACAAACGGTATGGACCGGTCGACAGAAGGACAAACAGACTGGCCGACACACAGTTAGGCAGACATACGGACGGGCAGACCGGCCGACAGACGGACAAACAGACCGGCCGACACACAGATAGACAGATTTATAGACCGACAGACGGCCGACAGATGGACAAACAGACCGGCCGACAGAGGGACACACAGATAGATAGACGGACAGACAGACCGATCGACAGACGGGCAGACAGATAGACGGACGGGCAGACCGGCCGACACACAGATGGACAGATTTATAGACCGACAGACGGGCGACAAACGGACAAACAGACCGGCCGATACATGGACAAATAGACCGGCCGACACACAGACAGACGGACGGACGGACAGACTGGCCGACAGACGGACACACAGATAGATAGACGCACGGGCAGACCGGCCGACAGACAGACCGACCGACATATAGACAGACAGATGCATAGACCGAGAAACGGATAGACCAGCTGACAGACGGACAAACAGACTGGCCGACACACAGATGCATAGACCGACAAACGGATAGACCCGCCAACACAAAAACAGATAGACAGACGAATGGACAGACCGGCCGACACACAGATAAATAGACAGAGGGACGGACAGACCGGCCGACACACAGATAAACAAACCGGCTGACACATTGATAGACAGATGCATAGACCGAGAAACGGATAGACCGGCCGACACACAGACAGATAGACAGACGGACGGACAGATCGGTCGACAGACGGACACACAGATAGACGGACGGGCAGGCCGGTCGACAGACGGACACACAGATAGACGGACGGGCAGGCCGGTCGACACACAGACAGACAAACCGGCCGACACACAGATAGACAGACCGGCCGATACACAGATAGACAGATGCATAAACCGACAATTGGATAGAACGGCCGACAGACGGACAAACAGACCGGCCGATACACAGTTAGACAGATGCAGAAGACTGACAAACGGTATGGACCGGCCGATACACAAATAGGCAGACATACGGACGGGCAGACCGGCCGACAGACGGACAAACAGACCGGCCGACACACAGATAGAT
>NW_019215774.1:0-5502 GCF_002532875.2 Varroa jacobsoni | reverse complement strand
ATATATGATTTGGAAGCAGAAGCATCAGACTGGTCTAACTCTCTTTGACGATGGTCACCTAAAAAAAATTGAAAACTTTTGTACGAAACTTAAAGCTGATGTGGGAAGATTCTTACCTGTGTATGCTACAATGTATGAAGAAAAATCACAAAAGAGGCAGGAACAACACATCCGCCGGTGAGCGTAGCGCGCAAGCGAAATCAAGAGGAGCAAAGGTTCAGAAAAGGATCAAAAGTTATTCAACACGGGAGAGGAAATTACACAAAAATCGATCGTAGAAGTGCTTACAAAAGCGTGTGAACTGCCTCAGTCATCCACCGTACAATATATAATTGTAAACAAGAGCACGTATGCACTGCACTAAGACAAAAAGGCAGTATCGCAGGTCAAGAAAAAACATACAGGTATGGTTACAACATGGCTAAAACTCCAAAGTTACGAAAAAAATAAAGAGTTCAACTCATCCAATAAAGAAATAGAGAAGAGCTTTGCAAAGAAGTAAAGAACGACGTCTAGGCAAGACCTGATGGACAAGTTAGGGAAACCTTAGCTGACGTTTATCAATGTGCTGGGGGAAAGGCGGTGGAAAGGCTATATTACTGTTACGCCGATCCTGTACATTCAGCAGGCATGACACAAGAGGAGGGCATCCCTTTGATCTAACCACGAGAAGTTGAATCGGTGATAAAGCGATTGTTACAAAACAAGACTCTCAGGCCAAACTAAGTCCTAGCCGGAGTGGTGAGGAAGTTTAAAATGTTTAAAGTTTAAAATGCCCGAAATACTTACAGCTATAACGGAAAACATTGCCTTTGGAAAAATGCAGGTACCATTCAGAAGTGAAGAAGTAGACCCTCATTAATGAGAATCATATTAGATGTAGCCCTCAAAAGAAGTGCAAATATCGACATCGTAACTTAAGCGGCAATATTTGCCTGTAGTCTAGGTAAGGACCGTACTGAGAGCCCGGAAACAACAGAAAAGAAACAGAGACTTTTGTTCACCGTAACGAAATCCACATTCCTCTACTCAGTGCTTAGTTAAAGCCCTGCCACGATTAGGCCAAGACGTAGCAAAACGAGCCTTTTGAAAACACAAGGATAGGTAACAATAGGGGTAGTATAAGCCTACAGGACCGTGGAAACGCCCTTTGGGTCTCACACGAGTGATCCCTTGATCAAGAAGGAGTGAATGCGAGAATAGCAAAAAGATAGACCAATCACCTCCGGATTTCTCATTCCCACTTCAAAATTTTTCGACGGATCATGAAGACACAAACTGCCTTATTGTACAAGTGTTAACTGGCCATGAGCGTTTTCAGAAGTGTTTACATAGTACAAAGACTTGCAAAGAGCTACCTGCGCGACGTGTAATCCGGGCAACCTAGACGACGTTACCCACACGATTCCGTCACGCCCATCTCTGTAGTACGCACACAGAGGTTTGCCGACGCCTGCGGCGGAATCTATAGCAGGGCTGGCGGACAGCACAGCCGAAATCTGCAGAGGTAGAATTAAGAGGCTCAGTTGACAGAAATATAATTAAAAAAGAAAATTGATATCGATAGCAAAAGATAAAGTAGGTTCTCGTGACATGTGGAAAGACAGACTGTAAACGCTGAAGAAAATTTCCATGAAGTATGAATGTGAAAGTGGTGTAAAATCATGCATGGAAACGAGAAAGAGAGACAGATGACTGATATTTAGTAGATAAGAGTCCTACATTCCTGGAAAACACTATCATCGTGAAGCCTGGGGTTAATGCATAAGGCATCTTAAAGTTACTCCTCTTGGTAAAAAAATTGATATCTGAAGTGAAAAAAGGACCTTACACTTGTCGTTAGGAAAAGGCTCTTTCGGCCATCAAGACAACACGTTTACAAACTCAAACATCACAACCATTGTCATTTTATATCATCAAAGCTTATATAAATATTATCAAGATGAACTGCCATCACCTTTGCCTTCTCTAGCTGTACTCCAATGTACACAACCTCTAATGAGATAATCATATAGGCGGCGTTCATACATTGCAAACTGACTGAAAAATACAAGGCTTGACAAGCCAAAGTTGGACTGTTCTTAGTGTCCTAGGACTTCTTATCGTTGGGACATTGCAACCCTTTCGTATGCTATACTGTTTTCTTCCTAGCAGGTCATTGAAGCTCACAATTAGGCGGCACAGTCATCGAATGTATCTATTCCTTTTTTGATACGAATAAATTGCCACTCCGAACTCAACCCCTTATCTCTCCACTTTGATCGAAACGCAAAATATTTTGAGCCGAAAAAATCTGCATGGCAAATAATAGAACGCGTTGGGGAACAGTTAAATAAGTTGAAAAAAAAAGTGTTTCCCAATTAAAATTGTACTGTCAATTTTAGTGGGAAATTGAAGGCAAGAAGAAATAAAGGTGCAGTACCTATCGAATATAGCTCACTTTTCAGCAGCTTCTCTGTCCATGGGCATTGCGGTTTGAAAAGGTTTTTATAAAAAAGAAAAAATGGTATGGCCAGCAATGAATTTTGGGCGATTTGACTGATAATTAATCTGCATGTTATTCGAAATCGCTTGATGTGTCCCAATAGATTTCATATATGGAAAACATTCGCCACTTCATTGCCCTTTCTTTCTTCGGCACAAAATATGACCAGAGCGAAACTTCTTTCAACGTATCTTATTGATTGCTGCTACAAGCTAAAACGGATTATGTTTATAGGTAAGATCAAGACTGCATGCATCTCCCGGTCTTACCAACAGCCGTAAGAAAGATCACGGAAGACGTATGTTCGGAGAGCAAGGTATGTACTGTATATGGTGCAAGCTTACGTGAGTAAAATCAATAATTCAGTATTAAGGCGTTACCACACATGCGTGACCATATTTTAAGTGGAATGCATATTCTTATTTTTTTTTTTTGCATGTAAATGAAGTTGCTGAATAACTTTGAGCTCAGCTGTACATAATAATCGTACATATCAGTAATGTACGGTACTGTTTTTATTCACGTCACTAATCGCATATTTCTACTCATACATATTATGCTCTTTTCTAAAATCTTTGTCTATTGTACAATGTATTGAAGCTATTTCTCTCAGTATCCTGTTACTGCGCAAAACATCATACAATTCATAGAAAAACGTAGCTACTAACAGGTCATTAAGGGTTAGGGTTCCTTGTAATAAATCTAGTACGCTCGCTACACGGATGAAAGGCTATTTTTACATCCGCCTTATCATCCACTGCCGATCTTCAAAATATTTCAGCACTTTCTTACAGGCCAAAGCTGATATATTGAAGATCGTCTGCATTATTTTCGAACTGTCCTTCTTAATTCATTAACTCCGATGTGTTCTTCGGATACCTACGTGATGCTGGTAGACCTATCTTGTGATGTTTTAATTTCATAAAAAAAAAATTCTCAGTATATCGGGTTGAAAGGCTCGATAGAATTAGACTTCTTCTATAGTTCGACATCGCTCGATACTATGGAATAATATATTTCTTACTTATAAATTACTGTTGACGCGCATACGGCACAAATAAACATGTACTTTAATTTTGCTGCTTAGGTGACAGAAATGCGGACGATGGATCAGTTTCGTAAAGCAGCTACAGCTGTTAAAGCAAACACTTCAATGTGGAAACGAAATACTGGCCAATAAAAATATGTATAACAATTTTGTTTAAGGTAAGTTAGCGAACAGTGCGTATGTATACATATAAGCTGAGTCAAAATGAAAGCTTCCTTTAATGGTTTATGTCTATGCTCAATGTATAAATTACTGATATCTAAAGCTTTCGATGTAAACAAATTTACCGGGAATTCATTTCAATGTTCAACTTCTTTACGCAGACTAGTAACGATGAATCCAGATTTTCAACTTTAAAACAGGGATAACATACAAGACAATGTAAACGAGATCCTAAAAGATAACCTGACATGGCCATCAACGAAATACACCATTATGTTTTTCCAATACTTCGTTTAATAAAGAGGTTTTCTAGATAGATAGATATAGATTGTTTTAAAGCAAGTGTTTTAAGGGTAGATAGTGAAAAATATTAGCCGCTTTTAAGTCAAAATTGAAGCTGGTATTTTTTTTTTATCTTAAAATAGTATTGCTAAAGTAAATATACGCCGCCTTGATCGGTTACCCTTCGTCATTTTTCTGGTGACATCATAAATCCATCACTGAGAAACTTCAGTGGTTCTTAGACGAAGAGTTGTAATAAGTGATTTTTACATCTCACCATTGAAGCCGAATAACAACGTATGATAATTTATTTTTATTAACAAATTTGCGAAGTATAAGATTGAATCATCTGCAGAACTCCATTAACACTATTAAAGGAGTTCTACAGAGACCTTAAAAGATAATCATCCAATGGTGTAAGATTTGAGGTCCACCGTAGGTATGTTGGAACTTTGTATCCAAGTTTTCTCAATCCTTGCCAGGTACCTAAACCATTATCATGGTGGAAAACCATGCCTTTTCTGTTCACTAATTCCGGCCGGCTTTTTATGGCTCGTAATCTTGTTAATTTTTCATCATGGCGGGCATCATAAATCGTTTTGCTAGGCCGCAACGACCCATGATGTCCGCCAAACCGATAGCATTACATTTTTGGCGTCAGTTTGGGTTTTACCACAGATTGTGGAGCCCATTTTTTTCTATTTGCAGATTATTGTCGTATACGAGCAGTTTTCATCACTCTTAGTTAACCCCTTTAGAAACAACTTTAGTTCATTGCGTTTGAAGGTAGAAACGCAGTTAAATAAATTCTATTGCCCCTTTAAGCCATTTTTTCCGATAATGCATCTTGATCAATTTTTTCTCGTGGGCCTTCGCAGCATTTGTACCTATAAAACACTACAACTTTATGCAGAAAATTCACTCATTTTCATTTTTAAATTCGAATAAAAAGTGTTCTAAAAATTTTAGCATAACCTAATCCAATAGATCTCCTTATATAAAGCAAAAAACATTCCCACAGTTTTCTCCAGAAAGGGTATGTTCTAATTAACCTAACGTTTCTTTCCTTCTGATACTTCTGATATTCATAATTGTTTTGAACAATGCTTTAGTGTTTTTGTGCCGAAAAGAGTTACTGTAGACTTCTCTTATAACTCTTTTGGTATTTCGTCAAAGAGCAAGAAAGTTTATCTATCTTATTGTTTATAATTTTTTATAATAAACATTTGTTTTTAATAACTCACTTTTTTTTTATTTATTATTTTAATGATATATAACCATAATATAATGATTTCAACCGGATCTAAAAAAAAAAGCCAAAAAAAGAGCATTTCAAAAATATTCTAAAATTTTGAAAAACTTGGGTATTTTGAAATTCGTTGAAAACCAATTGCAAATCTAATCGACAACATTATAGTGTTAGATTTTCAATATGCATTGTTGAATACTAAAAATATTACAAGGATAAACAAAGTCTCTTATCTGTTTGGCCAACACTACCTGTACGAAAAAAATCAAATAGTAG
>NW_019215773.1:0-5525 GCF_002532875.2 Varroa jacobsoni | reverse complement strand
GATGGCAGTGTTGTACACGAAACTTCCGCGTGCACAGAGTGCACATTGTATAT
Source organism: Varroa jacobsoni (assembly GCF_002532875.2). Classification (NCBI taxonomy): domain Eukaryota; kingdom Metazoa; phylum Arthropoda; class Arachnida; order Mesostigmata; family Varroidae; genus Varroa; species Varroa jacobsoni. The sequence goes on along the minus strand of NW_019215773.1, from coordinate 5,472 downwards.
ATATATATAATTTTTTACTAAAAAAATCTGCTAGGCAACGGCTGATGAGTACTAGTGGGCATTACGCAGTAAATGGGACAACGGCAACAGGTCTGTTGCTTATTGACCCCTGGCCAGTTTTGCTTACCGTTTTTGCCTGGGTTTTAGCCACTGTTACTAGCTATCTGACTAAATGCCTTATCATCGTTATCGTCGCCGTCATCGTCATCATTGGCATCGTAAATCTCCTGGATAGCTGTACTTTCTCTTTCCTGTTCACCTGCTCGGCCAGAGGCAGCCACCGGTCAGCCAGCTTTTATATCTTTCTATTGGAGCCATATCTATGGTTGGTGATGGGAGATCTGTTTCCAAACGCGTTCGCATGTGAGGCTGTGCCTGTGCTCGCACATATGAGTCTTCGCGTGTGTCGGTGGCTTCATGTCTATATTATGCTGTTACGTAGAACTACTTCGGGCGAGTGGAATAACACGCCTGTTTAGAACGAACGAGGAAGGCTAAAATTCATAAAAGCGCACTGTGTACTGCTACTAGTGAACGAAAGACAGCTACCACGGTGCCCACTGCTGCATCCGCCCTAACCCGGCTTCCTCTCTTTTTCCAAACCTTCAACCCCGATGGCTCTCAAGTCGGCAACGTTGGTGGGAAGCAAGCTCTGCTGGGCACCAGAGAGGGGCGAGACGCACCTTTTCAAAAGGTTGTGTAATAACAGAGCCCCTGAATCCTAAGCCTGAACCAACGGCAGGTTTCTTCTATGCATATATTGCGGCAGACCGACGGACGGGGTAGAGATTGGAGGGCTCGTGACGCAGAATTCTGTCGAAGGAAGACGGCCAGCGCCGCGTCAGCAGTAGCGACAGCCGCCGCCGTTGTCTGAATGGAAGATCCAGATACCTTGCCTAGCTTCGTCCGATTTTCACTAATCTGATCATACGCCGCCCTCGTCTGTACTCGGTTCCGAACACATTAGCTTGTGTGCGGGGCTGCAAGTCCCACGAATGAATACTCTTCGCGCAGCCACCGTACTAGCGTTGCCAGTGCAGGAGCATCTTCGATTCCAGAGCGAATTTTACTTTAAGTACGAGTAACCTCCTTCGAATATGGCTACATTTTCAACTAATAGCTACGAGAATATCGTTGGTGCAGTACAACTCTGCTAAGCTGGGTAATGCTGTTAATCAATATCGCTTAGAAACTGACCCGTTCAAACCGGACAACACCAGATTCGGTACTTTTGTGTGGCAGTAACGCTGTTGCTGCAAGCACACATCCATCGGAAAAGTCTAGGGGCGAAGAGCGAGGAGAAGAAACGTGAAGAGTGAGGGTGAGGGATGATAGAGCGGGTGCCACGCCTCATTTAATATAATACAAGAAGGAAAGCCCAGCACGGCCGTTCTCTATCGTCAGCAGGACAAGCAATGACCCTTCGTGTTCCACTCTACTTAAAGTTAAGATAACTAGGAATCGCATAATAATCGATGCCGCTGTAACTTATATCAGCATGTAAAATATAACTAAATGCGATCGTATTTAAACAACCAATAACAAACTATAAAAATCTAATATAGTCACGTGCTACTTGCCGGCAAATATCGGGATTGTGGTTGAGATAGTTGAATTCCGTGTCCCTTTTGAAGGTTGTGGATATTAACAAAAACGGGTACGATTACGTGCTCTCGTCGTTTTGGAACTGCAACGTTATCGACACACCTCTGATCGGGCAGCAGATTGACAGAATGATTTGCGCGCAATGCTCTGCATGCGCCAATTCCATAGGGACCGTTTGCTTAAACCAAGTTGCAAGAAAAAAGCGAAAGGCTTAGCGGAAACACCTGAGTGTGTTCATTCAGAAGACGGACGTCAGAGCAACAAGCACCGTTGATAGAGATGTGATTATATCGGCAATGCTTGATCCGAACGGCGCTGGTTGCGGGGCTGAATCTTTTAAGAACCTTATGATAATTTAATATCCTCCAGGGAAAAACTGTTGTCTCGTCGGAACAGATTTCTTGGGTCACTGCGCTTCTTCGCAGCTCGAGTGGAGGTCTGACAAGACTGGAGATCTAGGATCTTCTCTGGGGAGTCCTTAACTTTTCTTTGCCAGCAGCACCTTCTTCCCTCATACGGCCAGACTGACAGAATCCTGCTTTTTAGTAAACCATGAATATTTTTTTGTCTTAATGAATCGAAGCACGGCTCTTTTACCTCTACTATATATAGAAAATGAAACGGAGCTTAACGTTAAACAGTATTATCTATGGACGTTATCTACATTTGTTTCCGTTATTCCGAAACTACTGGTATTTGATGCTATAGGTCCTTGCTAAACCTTTCGTTTACCTAAATATCAAATAACTAGATGGTTACTATGCCAGTTTCTATAATAGTTTTTCTGCCTGTATTCGTAGCAATTGAGCATCAGTTAGTATCTAGTAGTGTCTTGTATAGTAACGCTATGCTGTCATATCTTATGTTCACTATTGTATGATAAATAAAGCGTATGTTCTGAAATAAATGCTGAGACAGACAACCCCTGTGCGATTATTTTATTGAGCAGACACATAGACTGCAAGCAGGTTTCATACATGTAGCAGCTAACACTGGGCATAGGCTATAGAAGCCATGACTGCCCGTCTTAGTTAGGGCCAAGTATTTTTTTTCCACTGAACAGCCTACAAATTAAATTGTTGTTCGTTTAGCTTTCTTACATGATTGGTGTGTGTGTGGAATCAGGCTGGCTCTTGATTGTTGGTGCAACGGTAAGTCAATGGTGTTCCCATGAAACCCCGTTTAGCTATGAACAAAAGTTTCTTTTACCCAGCGGGGTGCATGGCGTACCTAGCAACTTTCCCCTCTCAATAGCCGCCGTACACATTTTCCCTCTCTGGTGTCCCTCGGCATCTTTCGTGCTAACCGGATAAGTGCGCTAATTAGGCGAGACATGCACTGCACGTCAGAGGAGAGACCGCGCACAACGCCACTGCCAGCCAACATCAACCGATCTCAAACGTTTTAGTTTACTGGCGTTTGCTGGCAAGTCGATGTCGTCGGTGGCAACGGCAGCCGAGGCGACTGGGCTCGAGACCGAGACGGCGGGCCATCGGCTCCGACGGTAAAGGGAAGCCGCTCTAGAAGATTCGACGGGACACTCAAGGGCTGCCTGGAACCGAACGTCCTCTGCTGAAGCGGATGAGGGCAGTCAGCTGCTAATCGGGCTCTAGACGTCTTAGACCTGTCGAGCCCCACTGTAGCCACTGGAAGAGGGGCAGTTGAAGAGATGGCGCTGTACGAAAAGCAAGTTCGGCTTCAGTTAGACGTTGAGATGAGGAGGATGGCATTGAAGGACCTACTGATCCCAGCTACTGCCTTTCTGGGCAATGTGGCTACAGCCAATGCATGGCTGGGTCGGAGAGAATCAGACTGCTGGGCGGGTGGCAAGACATTTAGCTGTGGCTGCTGCTGCTGCTGTCGCTAGCACTTGGTGCTTCTCTTTTCCTATCTTGATTCGTTGTGTCCATTACTGCAATCGAGGATTGGTACGACAAAGAAAACGACGATGGCAGTCCCGGACAGAAAGCGAAGACTACGTTGCCGGTGGGCGTTTCGTTGGTGAGCAATCATTACCTCGCTTAGTTTTTCTCCTGGTCGTTCAACTCTCCTCACTTGCTCTGCTGCCTTCAGCTTTCCACCGCTCACCGGTGCTCTCGGTTTTGCATTCCAACCTCGTTCCCTGTATTCCTCCACTGCTGTTAGCCGTCTGCTCAATACAGCCCGGCTCAGACTCCTGTCGACATAGGCTCTTCTCGGCTGACCGGCCGATCAAGCAGTCAGCCAATGGATCAATTCGCCGGCAGCCGCTGTGGCCACGACTTACGGCAGCCTTCTGCTGCTGACTTGCGGAAGGGAGAGTAGGCAGGCTGAGAACGCCTGTGAAGAAGCAGAGGTAGGTGTTGATGATCTCCTCATCTTGATTCCCGCTTACTTGCCAGCTGTTTCGACCTACAGCCTACGTACTAACTAACCAAGCAATAACGAACGAGACAAGAGGGCCGACGGGCCCTGGCTAATAGACACATACCCGCTTTTCATAGTAGAGTATGAAAAAGAGGAATCGAGAGGGGGCAACTATGTGAAAACGTGTCAGTCAGCATGCTTTTTTTTAGGCAGAAGCCGTTTCGTCCTTTAACGTGAGGCGTAAGCGTGCAGAATCCCTGGTTTGGTCCGGCTCGTTGCGATACACGCCTCACTCGCTTAGAGATGCTCACTGACGTGTTCCGTTCCCACTGCTGATGTGCCGATCTGGTACGATTAGTGCTCTTTTTTCTATCTCAGTTTGAGTAGCATCTAACGATACTCCAACAGCAGAAGCAGTAGCTGCCTACGTAAACGATTGAGTTCATTTACTAAAGCATTGCCTGTTGCCGAATGGATGGATGGATGGATGGATGGATGGAAATCCGCAATGGACGTAATCAAGTTTGCACTGCTGCAAATGCTGTCAGAGATATTGTGGAGGCTTTTAGTTTTCTTAAACGATCATAATTTCGTCCCTAGCTTCATCGGCGGTGGTCCGCTGCTTCTTTCGGGCCAAAACGAACGTCTCGCGAATTGCCCGAGTAATACGACAGTCAGTCAGTTTTCTCTGCGCTGTAAGTTGCATAGCGTGCTCACTGCTTTTGATGGCGTTAGCGGTGCGAAGAATTTAAAGGGTCTTGTCCGATTTTGCAATGTTTTCTAAAGAAGGAGAGAACTCGAGAAGCATGGACAAAACGTATAGTGACCCGCTCGCTGCTCGGCGGGGATGGGTGAAATTCGCCTGAAGCGATGGGATACCAACTGTGAAATATTGTTTGTTTTGCTGCTTGCGCCCCACTTGGGTCGTCGGGAGTGAGACTCGGTCCTTCTCTCTCTTTCTCTGTCGGAACAAAGTCTCTCTCTCTCCGACCAAACGAAAGAGACAAGGCAAAGGAAGCGTCTTTGGCTAGGGCCCGATAGCAAAAGGTTGGAGGAGCGCTGGAAATGACGAGATGGAAAATAGAAGTGAGTCTCAACTCGTTCTTCGTTCTAAATCGTTAGCCTGGTTCCTCTCCTCAATATGGCTCTAAGAATAGTAGTTGTGATAGTGCATCAAGCCACTAGTCAGAAGGAAACGCAAGCACCCTTATTGATTCAAGACGTATGACCTACTAGTCTGTGATTTTTTCGTTTACGTGCACGTACGCGCACTATTATCGACTTTGATACGGTCCTGCTGTTCCATCACACGGAACACCTCTATAAAGAGCCTAGCAAAGGTAGCTGTTCAGAAGACTGAGCCACTTGAATCGTGTTCCTGATTGTCGAAGCTGTTTCATCCACATCCATTATACGTCACATACAAACGATACCTTTTCATCAGAAAGCTGCTTCTACGTGAACGAAAATACGAATTGCCAGTATTACTGTGTATCACAAAAGGATGCCATATGTACCAAG
>NW_019215772.1:0-5535 GCF_002532875.2 Varroa jacobsoni | reverse complement strand
ATAATCTTCTTTTTATTATTATATTTAATTATTATTACTATCATCGCTATCGTTCTCGTTATTACAATAACAATAATAATTATCATGACCATCGTTACCATGTGGATAGTAGTAGCTACTACACATCTTGTAGAAATCTTTTTCAACAACTTTGTACAACTTCCGTGTCTTCTACTCGGTTTTCCTTAAAGTGGCACAGCTTGCCCTTATTTTTTGTGATCTTTTTGTCATCAAATACACATGTGTGGAATGATGAAAATTAAATTTCACAGCAGAATATGACGTTATAGATGTTTAGCGTCTGTGGTGGACTACTAGTTGTTAACTTGTAATGCAAGCTTAAGTTGAACAAGTTGAGATGCTGCCGAGGTATTGATATCGGCCAGTTACCATCTCTTAAACTAGATCATGCTCCCACACGCACTACAATTTCCGTCTGAGCGCCTGGCAGTTTCATTGCAATTGTCGCATGAATGTGGTAAGCAGTAACAATTTTGAGCAAATAAATGGTTGAGAGCAGAATTAACATGGGTACACTATTCGATAAAAGACGTCTGTCTTTTCGTTCTTATAGTGCTTTCTAATACTGCGATACTTCACTGGGATCGTAGAATATATGATAATAACAACAACAATAATTATAAATTATACTACGATAAAATGGTAAAAGCTATCGTCGAAACATAGAGTGCATCTGTATGATCCGGGTGACGGTGGGCGTTCGTAAGCGATTCGCTTCTTGAACGAAAATACTATCATTATTACTGCTCGTCTGCATAATATCCTCTGAATATACATGAACGATTGAGTACGCAGCCGAAGTAACGTAGTCACTCTTCTAACAGAACGCCACGATGTTGACTGAAAAAGCCACAAGTCTGATTCGTAAGGGTCTTAGTAACAGGCCGCGCATCAACTTGAAGATACCGCGCTACGTTTATCCTACCTAATTGTTATTACAGTATATATAGTAATTCTGTCAATATTATCACAATATCAAGCGAATCACGATCATGATCACTTGAGTAAAATAAATAGTATGTATTTATGTATGGATGTATATATATATATATCCAAGAGTCGTCCCCTTGAGTTTCATTTTCCATCTTCAATGCGTATTTGCTTGGGGATGTGTGATCAATTGTACCCAGGAGTATATGCGTCCAATGTCCTATATTGTCGTTTACCTGAACTGCGAGATGTGCATCTTGTTTACGATAGATAGATATATTTAGTGTGATTTTATAATTTTTATTATTCTAGTCGAGTACGTCCGTGAGAAGCTATCGGCCAAATAGAATAGTACTTGAATGCCGCGGGGAGCCTAAAATGATCGAACAACAAATAGCAGCAAGTGCCAAAACGTAAGCATAATTCAATGTGTTGTCTAGTATATATCATAGCGTTATTGCTTAAAGTGCATTGAAGGTAGAAATTGAACCTATGGAATGACCCTCTGCACGTGTATATCCCATAGAGATCTGTGTGTCTATGTGTGTATGTATCTCCCTGTATATACTTGTCTGGGTTTAGACATGAGCTCGTGTCTTCAACATATGTGCATATATTGGCAAATATATTTTGTTAATAACTTGTCCATTAAAACATTACGGCTTATATTTGAGTGTCACTTGGTATGCCAAGACGCAATCACCTGTGTTTAGTTTCACTACCGTTGTAAGATTCAATTTACTGTAGGGAAAAATGGTCGACTATACTATAAGTAATAATTTGGCACATTTTCTGAGAACTCATCTAAAAGCAGATGTTGTAACAGTTCTTGCAAGAGCGGTAGACAACGGGTCGTCTCGTTCTGAGCAACTGGTTCTGTCTCGAGTCAAGCGCTACGACAATCCACCAGTTCGCCTTGCACAATTACAGTAAGATTAATAGTAACAATAACAGTTTATGTATATATGCTTTAGTGTTTGCGTATATTGGTTATAATAATCTAGTCTACTTAACGAGAAACTCGATAACAAATGTTGATTACGAGTCGAGCAGTTGGACAAAAATAATTGTAATTATTTGCTTTGTGCATCGGGACTCATCCATCCATCCATCCATTCATCCATTCATACATCCATCCATCTATCCATCCATCCATCCATCCATCCATCCGTTTATGGTGGTTGGAAGCACAGCGGCATCCAGATGCTCATGTTGCCCTGTGTTTATGTCTAATTTCACTCGTGTACAATATGTACACAACGTGTAAAATACAATACTCATATGTACAGACGTAAATATACTATAAGCTGCCTTTTCTACCTCTCGCACGTCCCCTTCTCCTTATAGGCCCAAACAATTGTACGTAGGAAAAAATAATGAGATCCCATTTGTGAGCCAACCTATTTATCAGCGTAAATGCCCACCACCTTCTATTTCGAACAAGAAAATATGGAAATTGAAACAGAATGGTCGATTTGCCTTGCCTAGCGCTGAGCTGGCTTTACGTGCTTTGAAGATAATAACAGAAGCAGAAAATGTCAGCTCTAATTGTCGGCTCGTAATCATACCGTGTCAACAAACACTGGCCTGCGAAAGTTGGAGCTCTTTTTCCACTCAGAAATTTGTCATTACCAACCGTCCTATAACGTTATGCTATAACTTGAAGTCTCAATGGCATATAAGCCTTAAGGTACACAGGCCGTTGTATTACATGAGCGCTGGCGCCTACTTGAGATGGTATGATGTGCCTGCTTTAGCAGTATTATAAATGGGGTGCTTCCCGAAAGGCTTCCATCCAACACGAGTATCTCTCTGGTAGTAACAGTGTAGTGACGCTACATAGATGCGCCAATACGCATGTCCATCTCAATCACCTGTTATTCAGTCATCCACTATGTATTTCTATATATATATATATATATATATATATATATATATATATATATATATGTGTATTTCTGTTATTCTAATTTTTCAAGTCGAACGTAAACATCAACTAGTTATGACTTGATTGAATATGGCTGCTGCATAGGACTCTTGATCGGGTGTTTACAAACGCGCTCCATCAACGATCTAGATTAGTAAATCGATCAGATGTTCGCAAAAATCGTATTAGCAACTATTGCATAATAATGTCAGTCAGTTGCCATAAATACTATTATTACCCTTATAATTATTATTAGTATGTTATTAACGATCGTCATGGTTATTGCTAGTCACGAACCTGCGAAAGTCGAATACCCCGTTGACAGGCAGTTTGGTTCACTATTGAATGCTGAAGATGGAAACCGACCGATGAAGGGCAAAATCTTTAATATTCAACACAATGCCCATGTCTGTTGTTAGAATGCTACCGCACACAAGGCCATCTTATGACTGACATTGCACAGCATAACCTTCATAGACTGTAGAAGCCTCCGAGCAGCGGCATCGTAATGTCCTTCCGTCGATGATCGAGTAACCATTCATATAGAACGCTGCATGGTTTTCAAATTTAAAAAAAAAATTGCATTTGCAGAAATCACAGATGGAAAGACATTATCAGGATCGTTATTGCCGTCACGAGTCAGATCGAAGGGACTAAGATATGCATATCTGATTGCAATGCTCTCTACTTCTAACGATGGTAGTATGTGCCTTTCTTTAACAAAGTTTGCTTTGTGAGGTGATAACAAAGAGTATGAAAATGATATTTAGAGCTTATTTCAACCATTAACATTTAACTGAGATGTTTGGCTATTGTCTGACGCTTCGCACAGATGGCCTGATAGCTTCTTCTTATCTGCAGAGCATGACTGATTTACGACTAAAAGTACATGAATAGTAAAGTAAACTAATCTATGACTACAATCTTAATATTGTTACTATCACCGGCTGGTTTCTCCATCTGGATAAAGTTAAACTCAATTGAATCGAATTGTCAGCCCTCTTTTCTCCGACATGTCATTTCTGCTTGACGTGACAATGCGTCGTTTCAACTTTCTGATTCTAAAGGCAATAATGCACTCGATCATTATCATCGTATTGCCAGTCGGTTTTTACGCGCACCCTGACGTGATATCTATCTCTAATGGAACAATTACACATAAAAGCTACGTTTTTTTGGAAAAGCCGCTGCCTATTGATGAGCTTGACTTATTTCTCCTCGTCTCAATTATTAAACCTAAATCTTAGGTTTGTGTTCGAATGGGACGAAACTAGTCGCCCCTAACGGTTCATCATCGAACGGCAAGAGCAATGTAAGCGTCACTGAAGGGGGCAGTTTTCATCGCAGTTTTTATTTATCCTATAGCGGCAGTGATGCGGGACCATCTGCTCCTTACTGAGTTGATTTCAAATTTGTATATGTCTAAAATATATAATAGTATATATAAGTATCATTTCCTGTTGATCCGTCCATTACCAATGACTTTCAAGATCCTTTACACAGATCATCTAAACGCCCACTTGGCAGTCCCTGACAGCATCCAGGTACCCATAAGTGTACGGGCTAACACATTTGTCAAAACGTCCCGCAAAATATTAAGCTAACGTTTTTCCTGAGTACTTGGGATTAGGTAGAAATGTCTAAGTAGCATTACGTGTTTCTTCATTCTTCTTATAGACGCCCAGTTATTTTCTACTCCAGCACCGGTAAATGGATAGGGTTAGCTTGGGTTTAGCCAGCCAATATTTGTTTGACTGAATAAAGAATTGTGTGCTTCATCGATGATATATTACTCTATAGTCTGCTGGGTCAATTCTTGCGATCGACTAATTCATGTGTTTCGAATACACTTTCAAAATGTTTGAGCTTGGTTAGGTCCTATGGTTAATACCCGCTTTCTCCATGCTTTTTTGTTTTTACCATCGTCACTACATTCGCGTTGCCACAGTCAATAATAGTTTGTGGTAAAGTTCACGCTTTGTTTATGCTAGACATTCGTAAACACTTTTTTCGTTATATTCCTCACCATTCAAATCATCGTCATTTCGTAATAGGTCGTCCGTCTTAAACACGGCATGTTTGTACAACTACTCGCTGGCTTTCTCCGTGTATAGCATTTGTTCTGACTCCATCAACGATAGGATAATCGGCAAGTTTTTCTATTTTTCCTTTCGTTTTTGCTGGTTGCGGGGCTATCGGATGTGAAGCCGTCATCAAGTTACTAACACGTTCAGGTGTTTCGTATTACCTACCATGATCAATGTTATCATTAGGAATCAACATTCTTGCCTGCACTGCGCAGGCTCAGCCGCACGAGCTATGGCCTTAAATATAGAAATAACAAATAAATAGATAAACAGTTAATGAAAAATCTCGTTCCATATTTGTTTCTATTCGTTTGATTCGTGGGTACATAGAAAACATTATTCTTTTTAATTCCACCACCACCACCACCACACCACCACCACCACTACCACGACACCACCACCACCACCACCACCACCACACCACCACCACCATCACCACCACCACCACACCACCACCACCACACCGCCGCCGCCCCCACCACCACCACCACCCCGCCGCCGCCCCCACCACCACCACCACACCGCCGCCGCCCCCACCACCACCACCACACCGCCGCCGCCCCCACCACC
>NW_019215771.1:0-5546 GCF_002532875.2 Varroa jacobsoni | reverse complement strand
CTTTATATAAAGTTTTTTTTTTTTTATCATTAGCTGAAGTGGTTGGAGTAGTGAATAGTATTGAACGCATACATGGGAAAAATGTCTGCATTGCACTGATTGCCTTTTTTCTGGTTTGACTAGAGAGTCGCGTTAGGGAAAGAAGGGTTTGTTTTGCTTGTCACACGTTCAAACATGTTATATACATAATATAAACAGTTCTGAATAGACTTTGAAACAACCATAATTTTACACGGAAGCAGTTATGCTAAATACGAAGCCTCACCCCTTTTACTAAAAGCGTGTACAGTGTGTGCACCTGATACGAATAGACCATATATGATATTTATTCCAGCTGTTATATGATAGTTCTTTTCGACGACTCACTGAAATCCGTCACACAAAGACGGATCGCACGATTTGGCGGAATCAGCCAAGTGTTGATCATGCGGAAACGGAGCCCCTTAAATGCTAAAGAACTTTTACTTGGATCAACCGGTCCAGCTTGGTAACGGTCGACTACTCTCCCTTCATCGTCGAAATTGATAGCCGACAATATGGACATTTTTTTAAATTAAAGCAACGATAAAGCACACACCCTTTCTAACTGTTGTCCCTTTAAAGTTATTGCCATCAAATTAATTGTGTATGTTCATGCAAATATTCGGAAGCGTTGAATTCTGATGCAGTAAAAGCACAGCCAAGCACAGACAGCGGGTCCGAGAACTTCAGAATCATAATGAAAACAGATTATATGTATTTCGTCGAACCCTGCCAAAAATGGTCATTAGTGACCCCAATGAGCCACGTAGTGATGGCTACGCTACCGTTAATCAAAAAAAAAAAACTGAAACATGAATTTCAGCATAAATGAAGTACCAGGTCGTTCATATCTCCTTACTTGCTGAAGCGTGACAATTGCAAAATTTCAGCGACGTCAAACGTATTGTTAATCATCGTCATAAAGCGCATTTTCAATAAATGAAATCTTAGCCAGTACGACAAACCGTTTCCCATTACCGACCGCAGAGAGTGCACATAATTTAGCACACAAAAGCTACCCAGTGCCGGGTGTGTCAGGGACGCCAATCAAGTATGAATGATGGTTCTCGTGATGCTTTAATGCTGGGAACCGTAGTGTGCTGCCGTATCTGCTCTGATCAATTTAGGATCCCTTGTTAGCCAACTTACCAAAACATATCACAAGACGTTGTGCCAATGGCCAGTATTCTACATACACATCAACTTCAAGCAGTCAACCACCGTTTCATATGTTAGAGAAAGATTCTGAAGGCTCTGACCGCACAGACTTCCTCCGTTCTCGCCGCGCTGTCCGATATAATAGGACGTGCACCGATTGCCATTTATATATTTGCAAAGTGAGGCTTCACGTCGTCACCCCTTCAGCCGTTGCTCACGAAGTGACGGAGCCAAACAGTTTCTTTTCGACACTTTTCTGAAAAAACCTTGGCTAGGACGCAGCTGCAGTCAAATAATTTGCTGGGCGCAATTACGGAAACGAGAACCAGATAGCGACGAGTCTCTTTCCCTCCCGCTGTAGTCGTGCATCATTCAGCCATCTTCGGGCTAGAACGTTACGTCGGGCTGATATATGCGTCGAATGCTGCCTTTGGCCTGGAGATAATTTATCGGCAACTCCGTTGACGATTCATCTTCACCTTGTTTTATTCTATTCTACATTATAGCATCGATATGGACGTGATATAAGGAAGACTTTAAACTAAAACAATCAACTCGCTGTTCTATTGGATTGTAATGATAACAATAGCACCATATATAAATTACTGACGATGATTATTTGGGAACTAGCTGGTCTATCGTGCCGACATGTTTCGCGCGGGCTAGAGTAAATGACTAACAAATATATCTATATACCAGTATAGAAGGACGGTTTTGTTGCCTGTAACGTTGACGGCTGTGATTACAACTGAAATTGATACTGATGACCCGCAGATCAGGCTCATCTGCCCAGCATCGCCGATACCAGGCGGATCAATGGGAAAGAAACAGACAAACTGGAGATAGTTCGATGACAGCGATAGAGCTACAGTAGCAATCGGTAGTTGGTCCAGCCAGAAAAATATAACTAACTAACTGGCATTTTATAACGATAATAAATTATATATATATATAGGAATATGTATAACTTCCTAAAATGTATTAAAAGACTCAAGAAGAAATTTAAAAAATAATCTAGCTTATGGTCGTTTTCTGAGATGACTCATCGATCCTAGTCTATTAACGATTTGCCACTAGAAAGGTTGGGAATCAGAGATGTTTGTTTTGTAGTTGTCACATATAATGGTAGACGGATAGCATACGAAGTCAGACTGACAAGCAGCTTTAAAATCTAATGTTCAGTCTAGTCAGCCGTCCTGGCGTACACAGACGGAATAGAAGAAAGACTATGTCCATCGATTGGACAGGCCTGTGTGGACAAAGGTGTAAGACAACGAAGGTTACGCTTTATCTTACTTTGATCTGAAGTTCACCTTCTCGATTACGATAAAATTATCACAGCTGCGACTACTACTAACTGTGTGACATCATATTTTAACACTAGATATGGGTTTCGCTATCCGTCTTAATCTACGCAGTTAAAATACTTCTGTGAATATTGTAAATTTGTTGGCAGACCCCGCCTCTATTCTGTGCTGAGTACGGGCTACGTTTCGATCCATTAGCTCGATGCAGCTTTTCGCTGATACGGCTAGTAGAGAGAAAGAAGTTGATAATCAATCAATCAATCGATTGGCACTATATCCTTGCTTTTTCGTCTTCTGATTCTGATCTATTGCGAAAATTGAACTTATTGTGCCTACCTTCAGGAAGGCCACTATGATGATAAGCCGTTTAGTATCGATTAAACGGCTTATCGTTTAGTGGGATCGCCACTATGCAAGCCTACAGGCCTTAAGCGCAGCATTTGCTGAAAATCGAGAACGATCGTAGCTGTAAAATATAAAGCCGAGTGTTAGATAGGACAATTGGCATTGTCCTATTAAACCAGTTCATTTTCCTCTATGGAGGAGAGTGGACTCATTCAATCGTTTCATATGCTTGTTCAGCACGAGAGGGCACAAAATCTATCCGTCATTTATAAATGTGTCATACTTCTGGATTTCGGAACAGATATCTGTTCTGTCTGGTATTAATCGCATTCTGTAGAATGGTACTAATAGAAATAATGTAACATTTCCCTTTATGCGGTATCGAGATTCGATTTATCTAAGACCAGTAATCTTTTAGCTGGTATATATGATAAACACACATGACAGATCCGTCATTCACCCTGGTCTAGTCTGTCAGCAGGCAACTTGTAAGAGCTTTGTGTCTACGAGACTACCGAAACGACGGATACTCTTGACAGAATCAATTTTTATCAGCGAAGGACAACGTTGCTAGACGAAGTTAATTTGTCGCCGCAGTCTTTGTGCATTGCTATATAGTTCCCTTCTTGAACCCTAATAATTTTTCATTTATTTCGGCAAATCTATTTTACCCACCTAGAACAAATAGTCATATCCATCTAACAATAGAACATCTCGGAGCAACCAGGAGCTAGATGTGTAGAGATGTTGCAGATAAAACAGTTACCGTGTTGAATGTTGTCTACACATCTGAATCAAGATGACTTGTTAGACATGACAATTTGGTGGATAGTTGAGTGAAGACTGTGCAACAAAGGGTTCAAGGTTACGAAATTGTGTCTTTTTCCCTAATATTGGCTTCGTTCAAATATCGGCTTCGTACGTACATCCTTTATGCCCATAATAATAACTTCATAATTTTTTTTTTTTATAGAACTTACGGTAATGAATCACCGAAATGACTATTTGTTGATAAAGGCAATTCTAAGGATCGTTATCTGAATCTAACCAAGCCCGAAAGCTTTAAGGTCAATTTCAGCGTTACCGATTAACCTGCTGACCCTTTTGCGAAAGGTCCGACTGCTACTGAACCTACTTTGTCAGTAAAACAGCAAGTTGCCATACCTGCCTGTTGCCGTATCAATTCCTAACCATTTTGTATACGATAATTAATTAGGTCCCACTTAAGATGAAGGGGCTCAAACGTGATTGAAACGAAGCAATTTCGTAGCGCTTGTATGTAAGTGGGAAAATGAGTCGATCTCTGTATATGATCTTCTTTGATTTTAGCTCGTCGTTGTTCGCCAATAGCTGGTTTTCCTTAAAGGCCACTTGAATTAATTTGAAGAACTCCAGCTGGCCTATTGGCCTAGCTGAAGGTCCGGATCGATAATTTACCGTCCATTTTTTTTTTAACAACATAACATTCTATTCAAATTGAAAAAAGCCTAACATTTAGAAGATAATTACGACAGTATGTAATACAAACTGGGCTATCGACACTTCCGATAGCTTACGTGCTTTAGTTCATTCATATTATGGTCTGTCATGTAATAATAGCCCACTAGCCAGGCAACTGTTCAGAGATGTTTTTCAGATATATATAGCAGACATCGATTGATAAAAAACAACAGTAAATAGTTGTCGATAAGGCTACCGTGGTCATCGTACTTGATGACGCATATACAACAGTAATATGCAATAAGAAAACCTAACGTCAGGGCTACGAAAAATGTACCGTATAACTTTGCGAAAGGACGGCGTCCTTAGTTGACAGTTAGGTTTGCTTTCTGCTTACGTTTACGAAAAAACGAGTTTCTTAATCCGATACCTGATGAGACTGATCTACCAGCGGACTTTTATATCATATACTGGTCAGGAGGAATTTTTTTATACTAGTAGTTATTCGCTGTCATAATCCATAGAATATATCGAAGGTCCACATTCTATTCAGAGATCAGCAATTCGATAATGCCGGTTGTCCTGATGGCGCCACTCAAAAGAATTCTGGCCAAAAATTGTATAGAATTAATTAAAAACGTGCTTAGAATTATTTCTTGTTCAGGGGCCCAACAATTATCAGCAGTCCATCAGTTGTTCCACTGAACACGACAAGACTTCACACAATTTAATCATAACAAACACATTCACACAAACGCACGCACCCAGATACACACACACAAAGTTTATGAAAACACAATTGGAAGCTGGCCGCCTCGTTGTTTTCCTCCAGTTCTGTAAAGAAAAACTCGTATCGAAATGAAGCCAGCCGCCTCAATCTTGACTGGCTTTCGCGTTAAATGCTTTCGATTATTAAAATTGTATCAAGCACATGTGTATACAGACAAACTTATGTTATTAAAATTATCATTCGCGTTATAACAGTTGCCGTCGCAATGGAAAAAAACACTAACTACAGCAACCACATTCAGTTGAAGTAATTACCATGATCGATCCGATATACGGGGGACCCATTTACTGTAATACTTCGCGTAAGTGACAGGCCTCTGATCGGAAACCGGCAACTGCTTTTCTAGTGTACATTTCAATTTCCTTGAAGCGCAAGGATCTAATAGCTTCTTCTACAACACAACCGTTTATGCAACACAATTTTTACGGAACTAAATATTTGACGATACATCACGGCGTATCATACTGGCGGCAGTTTTTGAAACG
>NW_019215770.1:0-5556 GCF_002532875.2 Varroa jacobsoni | reverse complement strand
AATATGTGGTCAGTGTCGTGGATGCGTAAGAATCAATCGCTCATTCGAATTGTCACAAGGTAGCTTCCGTAGTGTAACTCCGCATTGCGGTGGGAAAAGAGAACTTTCCACTAGGACGTCTTCATTCACTTAATGCAGGGGGAACGTAGACATCACGATCGAATGTCCTTCTTTTCTCAGATATCGCACAGCGTCCATTGAACGTACAGCATGGATATTTCGGGGTGGACATTTTCGGCGTATCTTTGTGCGCCTTGTATTCATTGGGAGATCCATCAGCTTTTCTCACTGACGATAACTGTATGATTTTGTGTTTCTCTGTGCCCAGCAATAGGTCGAGGCACGACTAGAAGCCGCTTAGTCTCCCAGTATACTGGGCACTCTCAGTTTCTGACTAAATACCATAGATTCAACTGTGCTACGGGTGCGCTTGATCTTCTCGCTCAATGTGCTAGCCGCTTGTTTTAAAACGCCATCAGCAAATCTCAAGCACAAACCCCTTTCAGTCGTAGAGTCCTTCCGTCCTATCCAGTGCTTCTTCACTAGCCCTGTTAGCTTGGTAATGGGCAAAATGGGATAGGTATCAAGCATGTCCTTCTTTTTTTCGAACAAACCTTCATTCTTAGCGATAGGATTCTGTTAAATCAAAGCCGAATTCAGTATATAGAGTTGTGTGTCTGTAGGTTCATTCGACCTTTTCTCGTACGGAACAGGCCGTCCGCCACTGAAATGCGGTCGCTTCGTGTGGTTATGTAACGGCTATTGGCGATAAAGCTGGCTGATTACGGGACCTATAGGAGAAATTCAAAGTCGATTACCTATATGTATAGTTAGAACAGCATAAAATCGAGAAATGTGCTATCAATGAACATACGCTATCGAAAAAAAAGGGTCGAGTGATAAGTATCATGATAAATCAAACCCGTTGCGCGTATCTACAGCATGTAATAAGTGCTTCAATTCGGTTTACTACTGCTTTACTGGCTTTCGTTTACACAAAATGCGACAACATAATGCCCTTGTATGTATATGCGTATATATAGGGTCGCAACCCGTATATAATGTAACCAAGACGCCACTTGAAGTTTTCGGAGGTGTTACCCGACTCGAGTCTTACAATATCGACAAAAATACACAAAACAGTGGCACAATGTGTAGAGTTGTAGGAACGAACAGAAACAATTTGGGGGAAAAGCAAGTTTTATATATAGAGACAGTGGTTCTCGCTGTAACTGAGGAAATATATGCACGATAAGGGCCAGCAAGCTCGACAGCAGTAAAACGTAACCCCCTGTAAAACATAACAAAGTGCATGTTCGATGACAGCTCAGACACCGGCTGGCTCTATCACAGAGCGGGCAATTCAACACATAGCAATTTAGACTACTCAACGGGACGACAAATGTGTGTCGTCGCCGGGAGAGTTTTGGTTTACCGTTTATCGACTCGAATGTAACAAAAAAAAAAAGAACTATAATGTACGGGAATAAATTACGTGCACGCTATCCTGGACGATTCTTCTACGACGGACGACGACGATGAGGCGGACTATTCTAACGGTAATGACGGTACCCCTTTTTCTCGGAACGATCGAGGTGAATATAGAAAACGCTG
Source organism: Varroa jacobsoni (assembly GCF_002532875.2). Classification (NCBI taxonomy): domain Eukaryota; kingdom Metazoa; phylum Arthropoda; class Arachnida; order Mesostigmata; family Varroidae; genus Varroa; species Varroa jacobsoni. The sequence goes on along the minus strand of NW_019215770.1, from coordinate 3,942 downwards.
TTTTTGCCAAAAATTGACTCACTTTGCAAAAAAAATCTAAGTAACGAAATTTATTTGTTCAAAGTACAACGCTTTTATCTATCTAGCCATATTTTCGGTTTCTCATAAGAGCGATAAGTTCAAATTTCGATCAACTTGCCTTGCTTTCAACCTATGGCGAAACTATGCTTTGCTTCTACATATATATATATATATATATATATATATATATATATATATAATTGACGAAGGGTCTATTGTACGAGAAATGGGCAGCAATTATGTATACAAAAATAGTACGTGCTGTCTAATTTATCTCGCTAATTATTATCCTCTGTCCTGCATCACGATGCATAGATATAATGGAAGTCGCCGTGCTCGTTACCGATGCTATTTATTGCACTCAGTTGGTTAGTTGTCACGCTAGTTATTCATGAGGGCCGAGCAGCAATAAACATTGCCGCTTGTTGCCCACGTCTGTTGCGAGCTGCTTCCTCAAATGTGTTGGTTTTTTTTGGCAGGAACACCTGCATGTGGTGGCGGCATTTGTTCGGAGGCAGGTGTTGCATTCTACTTGCAAGACATCAGCGCATGGATCACAAAATCCGCGATGGTTTTACTCTTCGTTCACACCCTCCGGTCGCCTTTCTTCCAGTCGTCACTAAATAACGTTCCAATATTTCGATGACAGATCTCGAACCAAAGTTGATAACGTCGGCCACTACAATTCATCTCTGTTTTCGCTTGCTTTTCTGTGCAGCCAGCGATATATTGCCGCCGGCGTTACCAGATACTATTGCAGTTGATGGCGCTACCCCCGGGCCACCAGTCGACCGTGTCTCGTCGCTCCTCCCGGACTTAGCGATCGTGAGAGTTCAATAAAACTCAAATAAATATCTCACCGGTAGTTTCAACGGCGTTGACGGCGGCCGCGGCTGTCCGCGGTGCTCTATCAGACTTGTAGCGGTGCCATCACTGGCGGTTACGACAACGACGATCAGCGGACGCGGAATTTTTCGTTGGCAACTCAGTTCTGCTTTAACCGCTACTAGCGCTGTACTTTGTTCTTTGGCATCGCTGGTTTGATGTTCCGGCTCTGCGAATCGCTGCGAGAGAGAAGACAGTAGTACCTGCGTTAAACGTATCTTCGATGGTATCAGAAAGTGCGAAGAAAACTCCTTCGGGGCGAGATATGGGTACACGCAACACGGACTCGACGCAACCAGCAGAGATGCGGTAGCAACGACAGTGGTGACAACTATCGCTGGGCTATTATTGCTTCTAGCGATACAAAGGTCGGTCGAATGGCTGGCAACTCGATTGTGACCAGTACCTCATATTGTCGTCCTTGTTATTGTTATGAAAGAGCCGCCATCGAACGGGAGGACAACGAAGCTGGACGACAAAGATCATAATGCCGATAATGAAAATCTAGCGGAGAGGTACCATCAATGTGTCCGCGACAGTATTTTTATTCCCCCACCATCTTGGTTACTGAGCGAGTCATTTGTGCCCCTTGAACATCTGCTAGGTATTTCTGTTCTTGATGTCGTTGCTGTTGTCGTTGTCGTTACTGCTGAAAAGTTCAAAAGCGCTGCGTGGCGACATTCAGTTTGGTAACAAACGAGAGCGTTCACTATCTGCACACACACACACACACACACACACGCTCTCTAGCCTCCTATAACAGCTTTGCTGACCACTAAATACTTTGCCCACTGCTGACAAGCTGCTAGTAAAACGAGCCCATGGTAATAAAACAATGGTCAGATGAGGAGCAAGTGTGTAATGTCCGCCATAAGACACTAACAACGTCAGAAGGGCATTACTCACAAATGCTGCTGCTGCTGATGTTGTGATATCGAGTAAGTGTATTTCTACCTAAATATCAATCAACTGATCACTGATGCTGTTGCTGCTGCGCGTAGCTGACGTGGGTAGCTTTGGATGCTGCTGAAGATAATAATGGCGGCGGCCACGGCGACAGCAGCGACGTATCGAGAGACGATCTATTCGCGTGCGCGCTACTTTCAGCACAGTGACTGTTACTACGTTAACAGCTGTGTTTGATGGGTACGTCTTGATTTGATTACCCATTATTAGCGCTAATGTTAACTAAATGTTTCGAGATTTGCACATCCGGTGTTGCCGCTAGGCGTTGCCGCCAGGCGTTGCCGTGTTTGGGATCGCGTACAGGTCGAGAGGGACAACTGATACATCTATAACAATTCCAACCAATCACCACTGAAAAAAAGTAAAAGTGAAAGAGTACGTATAATCTAATGTTCACTTTGGTAGCGTGTGTGTCCCCCTGCCCCCCTGTGAACTCTGCTGCTCTATGGTCATTCGAATGATACTGTATCAATATCGTGCTCAAGAAGGATTTTGTAGCGGGGGCTTGTATCTCGCTCAGGATCGTATCGTCAGAAGGCAGGTTGTCACAATGACTTGCAACTGTTTCCTCGTGGCCAAAGTCTTTCTACTTTTGGGCTGCATTTAATTGCGTAATCGTAAGCGTCTATACACGCGCGGCAAATATACGCTAGACAGAGTTTTCCTTTCTGCCATATAGCCATGATTATCTGTGGGACGCTAAAAAAGGAATGTAGCATTTTCAGCTATACTTTAAGATACGACGCAATATCTTCGCGAAGTATATGCAAACAAAGTGTAGGCATTTTTCAATAGACAAGTTTTTTTCGGGACACGAATGCGCGACATACAGGTCCTTTGGAAAAGATAAATTAACCTGAATATAACGATCGATTAACGATGAAGTAATGGAACCGATACAAATGAGATACAGTGACAAAAACGTCAGCTGATCAAAAAGAAGAATGGAATAGGCCAACCGCAAAAGTGACGCCGCGCTTTTGCCCTAACAGTTGTGCGGTGTAGATATTTAATCGAATTAAATGTAGAAACCTAGTCGATATTGCTGTATCTTTGATTCATCTCCTTGGCGTTTTGAGCTTGAAACTTTTCCACATTGATGGTAGCAGGCGTTTCTTTCCTTATTACCTGTGCCAATAGTGGGTTCGGATGCGAACTGTTATTACATAGTTTGTGTGTGTATGTCTATCTATGTATTTTGTGCGAATGGCCGCATTTGTGTGCCAAGTGTTAGTTGGCTCTAAATCGCATTAACTCAATATCTGTGTGTGCCTTGCGCGGAACGCATCAAGCGTATTTACACAGCGGCTATAGCTAGCAGTTTCTCTGTTTTTTTTTCTTGCTACGCGCCTTTTTTCCTGTTTCATCAGGTTCGTGTTGCAAACGAAGGAAAACAGGTTGACTGGCTGGCCGCTGGCTAGTTGATTCCTCTTCCATTAGATGATCCAGTAGTCTCAGAATGAGCACTGATGACCCGCCGAGATCGGAGGAAGAAAGCAGATGCTTTAATATGCTACCATTATTACGACTCGCAAATACTGTCAACGATAACAATCCGCTAGCGACTAGCAAAGTAAAGCCAAACTAAATAGCTTACTTTATTTCGTGTTGCCAGTAGCTAAGGCTGCTCTGCTTCTACGCCGCCCTGAACAAGACGCCGCCCCTTCGCCAACGTGAACGCGCGACGATTGTGCCTATTTGAGTTGTTACTCGGTGATGCGCAAATGTCTGCCTACGTCTAGTGGCTGTTAGCATTTGCTAGAGCCGTCGACAATTACAACGAACGGTCCGCTGCAGGAACGACAGCCGCGGTTGATGACGGTAAAACGACGACTCTTTGCGGATTAAGGGTTAGCCGAATGCGGCGGCTAGTGGCCCACCACAAACTATTTCTTGCTATAATCATCTGTCATTTGCCGATAGGAATACGCAGACACACAGTTGTGTAAACCGATGTCTGCGAAAAAAGTCGTTTTACCGAGATGCCGCAGTGGCAGCGAGAATGGTCCAGCCTTCCGCGGTTTTCCTGTAGCGCGGCTATTCTACCTCGCGCCTTTTCTCTACTATTTG
>NW_019215769.1:0-5570 GCF_002532875.2 Varroa jacobsoni | reverse complement strand
TATATAATGTTACAGTTGTCGTTAGTTTTGCCTTTTTTCGTTGTTTTTGTTTTGTTATTAACGTATCCCGCTTGCCTATTTGCTTACGTCCGGAACCCGATACTCCTCTTTCTCCACGTCTTCTCTTCACCAAAAGCTGGCGATGGCGACGCTTTAATCAAGAACGTGCTCTACCACCCCATTGACAACTACTTGCCTACCTATACGAACGATCCGTCGTTAGCGAATTTTGAGCTTTGCCATAGACCCGGAAATAACTCGTCTGTAAACAGGCGTGAAAATAACCAGTCGCTAACGAGCACAGTGACGGTCGAAGAAAACACCTACCAGGAAATTGAGGACTTGACAACTTACGGTAGTCAAGAGGATAGCAGAAATGGTGACTTGTATATAAACGTTGCAGATGACAACGCCATGAAATCAGCATCAGGAACGTGGTTCCATTCAAGCGTGGCAAACCTCTACTGTGATATCGACTCACTTGACCAACAAGACGTAGCGAACAACAATGAGCTTAGCTCAATAACAAACAAAATGTCACTACAGCAGCAGTTATCTGATTACAACCAGAGGCCACAAAGTCTAAGTCTTAATAACGGGACGGAATCTAAAGTAGCATCGAGCCCTGTTAAAGACCGACCTTCAAGTTTAGATGTAAAGACATTTTCAAGGTCACTCTCTTCGCAGCGCTTTTCACCGGCAAAGTTGACCCATGTCAACTACGAAGACATCCTCAACATGATCCATCAAAATCCAGAACTAGATGCGAAGGAAAAAAAACGCCAAAGCAGTATCTACGAATTGATTTCAACGGAACAATCTTATGTAAAGGTAGGCCATACTAAGAAAATTTCATCAACTTAAATATGTGTAATTTTATCAAGCTTGTGGTTTTTTGCATTTTCTCAAACTTATATTCCGAAATATTTGCACTTAGCATCCTGCAGTTTCGTAAAGAGGGTGTCACTCCAAAGTGAATAAAAAAATTCCATCCTGATCTTCGTTAACATTTAGCTAAAATATAAAATGTGTGTAACAATGCAAATAACAGTACATTAATTGATAAAATCGATAATATTTAAACAGGATTTTTTAATCAATTATCATTGCTTTAGTTATTTCATGCGTCTAGTAGTGATGTAACAAAGTGATCCCCTCAGTGTCGTTCAAAGAGTTTCCCAATTTACCTTTCATCTTTTAGGATCTGATGCTGGTAGAAAAGTATTTTGTGCGACCGATGAAGAAGAGTGGTCGCGTAAGTGCTGAGGATGCTTCTAGGATGATAGCCAACTGGAGGGAGCTAATTACGTGTAGCGATAAAATTCTCAAAGCCCTCAAAATACGTCAAACCATGAGTCCGGATCACGTTATTGTCACCATTGGTGATATCATCGTTGAAAATGTTTGTATTCATAAAAATGGATGTGAATGTTTTTTAGGTGTTTTTCTATAGTCTAATGTCAAATCAGGTCTCCATGCGTCATTAGCTAATGTGAATCTTACTCCAAAAATGTCACTACCCTTTCATAGCTTTTGTTATACATATGCGTGAAGAGATGGTAAATTATCTTTCGTGTTCTACATGTTTCGAACCTCGTCACATTCTAGACAACAACCCTTCAGCCCTATATTCGATTCTGCTCGCGCCAGTCTCAAGCGATGCAATTGATTCAGCAACGGACAGAACAGGATCCATGGTTCGGGGAAATTTGTAAGCAGTTTTCGCGGAATCCGCTCGTCAATGGTTTACCTTTAACGTCTTATCTATTAAAACCGATGCAACGAATCACCAAATATCCGTTACTTGTCGATAAGGTACAGTACAGACAATCACCATGATGTGCTCGTTTGACATAATCATTACATGCATCCCACTCCAGGAGCGTGTAATGTGGCGTATGTTGGCTTTGGGATAAGATACATGCATATGAAAGAAAATGAATAATATTATATAATCATATCGTAGCCATAGTCAGGTAAACGTCATCTATATAGTTCATTATAGAGGTGCCTTACAATCTGGTATTGTGACATATATCGCATTGAAAAAACAATAACCTAATCTACATGTAACATTTTTTTTGAAGATCTTGAAGAACACGTCGAGTAATCATCCTGATCACTGTCAGCTTAGCGAGGCATCACGGCGTATGGCTCAATTGTGCTCACAAATTAACGAAGCTGTACAAATGGTGGAAAACACGGAGCGACTCGAGTGGTGTCAAGGCCATTTGTTACCACATTCTAGTAGTTCGTCATCATCGGCATCACTTTCAGGAAGCTCGGCAGCGGTATTTTCTTCTAACTTGCAGAGTTCATGTCCTCGGATCGTGTTTAATTCGTTCACCAATACCCTCGGTCCACGTAAACTTCTTTACCATGGGCCACTCGTTAAAGCCAAAAGTGGAAAGGAGCTTATTGGTTTTTTATTTAATGACTTCCTTCTGCTTACCCAGCCCCAAAACAAGGACGTTGCTAAGGTTAGCTTAAATAAGATAATATTTTTTTACTTTTAACGTATTTGCATTACAGCTTTTTTAACGTATGGATACATTAAGTATTGGGGCAATTTGCCTGGTGATTAAGGGTTAACAGGTGATTCAAAAGCGCTGAAAAATGGTACTATGTTTGTTACGAAATGTCATCTAAACTAGTTAATGAAGTAAATGTCCGTATCTTTGAATGAGAAAAATTCACAAATTTTAACTTACGTATTTAATTACAGGTATGATTGCAACATAGACCTCCTATTTGTAGAGGTTATTTGGTGCCATTTCCTATAAGCGAAAAGTAATAACTTCTGCTTCCTTCTATTATTCTCGTAGGTAAACAACGTCTTTACTGACGATCGCGCTCTTAAATCGCAATACCGCTTCTACAAGGAACCGTTCTTTATCGAGAAGCTAAAACTTAACGAGCCAATAGTGGAAGGTCCTGGAACTGAGGGGCTAATTGTGTTACATACTGAAATCATGGATCACATTGGTTTGCTCAATAAGTATGAGTTAAGTGTTCGCGCAGGTGGAACCCGCGAGCGAACAGGTTGGCTCACAAAGATCCGACAAGCCATTGCCAATTATGAGGAAGTCGACAGAAAGAATCGCCAGTCATGTGAGTGTGACAGAAGCTACCAAGAGCTAAAATAAATTGCTTTGTACTAACCTATCGCTTAATTAATTTTACATCAACAACACATGCTCTTCTTGTACATCAATTTTTACCGTCTTTATTGCCATTACTTCTGTATCAATTAAGGCTTTAACTTATGTAAGCATTATGTATGGCAAAATGTAAAATAGCCACCACAATGATGTCATGTATCATCATTATTGGTATTATTATCCACTGTAGATAGGGAGATGAAGCAAGGGCTAAAAACTACAGACCGCGAGGTGGAGGTAATTGGCTTGCTGATGCTAGCTCCCTAATACAACCATATCTCTTTTACCATAGTCGGGGCTGTAATACAAGAGTATTTTAGTTTGATCAGGAAATATAATGTCCTTACTGATAACGCGTTTGTATTTGTCTGGATGTTTTCCACCTCAATATTTAGCGTTGAACCAATTGGAACTTATGCACAGCGGCTGCGGGCGCCTTTTGGTGGTTGTTCAATGTGCGAAACAGTTGACACGGGTCAGTTCAGAGTCGCAAGACACATTTTGCTCTTTATCGCTAGGGGGCCAAACGCATGTAACCCCAGTAGTTCCGTCATCGGTCAATCCGTCTTGGAACGCTACCATGCAGTTTATAGTCAGAGATCTCCGGCAGGAAGTACTCTGTATCACTGTTCTTCAGAGGCAGAGGTTTTCTCCAAACGGTAAGATCGTCAAAATTTACATTCTCTTAATTCCATTGCTATAAAATTGGATTGAAGGATGTAATTATATGGTAATTTAAGATTTGCCATATGATTAAGACGTATAGCACATGGTTTCCACATAATATCATAGTAACTAAATAAATTTGAAACATAGGTATGAGAAGGAATGTATTGGACCCGAAGTTTTGGATGTGTTTATGTTTTGTGTTTCTTGCTCGTTATCGCATCTGTAAATATTCATATGTATCTTATATTTTCTATGGCTGCAATGTTTGCGATTTCAGAGTTCTTAGGTCGGACCGAAATTCGTGTGAGCGAAGTATACGAGCGCCGTCAGCGTTCCTTAGGGGTGATAAATTTCACTGACCTCCGACTGCTTGAGGTTCCATCAGGAACCGTTAGTCTTCGGGTAGACTTGCAGCTATTTAGAGAGGCGCCACAGATTATATGATCGAAAATTCAATCCGTAAAAGACAAGAGACTTAATTATTGAACCAAAGCATTCATTAGTTGAAATTGAGCATCTGTAGAACATCAGCATTCATCTACATTGACGATATGTCGTTTATGACATCTTTGCTGTGCTCGTGGCTGGTCTCAATAGGATTTATGGTTTGTTCATTTGCTCATAGTGCTACACTTGTGGCGTATATTCCTTGCGGCAGCGGCAGCTTATTTTCCGACAGGTTCATGGAGACATGAACATGTGGAATTTACTAAAAATTATTACACATGTCGTCAATCTTCGGTCCTCATATCGCGCATTGCTGGATCAAATGTCGTGAATTTTTGTTTTGTGCAGCACTCATTTCGGTTTATAATGAAACCAGTATTGTTTGACAATGAAACTGTCATTATTTTAGTTACTGTTAATACGACTAATAAGTGGCTATATCAACGCACATTCTAGGTGTAGTATATATATAGTAGTAGTAGTAGGTATGGTAGTATAGGTGTAGTATAGTATATAGTAACGTATTGATAAAAAAATCTATCTTCACTCGTCATAGTTATGCAGAAACCAAGCTCTGTTCGTATATTAGGCCAACCCATATAGAGACAACCCACATAACCTTTGACTAATTCTATTCCATATTCTTTGAGTACTTGAAATTTATTAGTTTTTTTTTTATCCATATGCGGTAAATCACAGTTAGCTTCGGTCAACAGCATTTCTATCAGGATGATTTGTACACAGGGAGGAAGAACAAAAGCCAGTCGCGTTTGTGTATGTACCTGAAAATTCGAAAACTTGTCTTTAATTTTTTTCATGTAAATATCAGTTTTTGTTCCAAGTATTCTGAATACCTTCCGGCTTACACGGTTGATACATGCATTGGGCTATCCTTATGGAAAAAAACACAATATATCCGCGAGCCAAGGGATTCTGGAGAACCTCTGTTGTATATACTTGCTCACAATGACAAAATAAACCGTACACAAATAAATTGTACACGTCCTGATGGTCCTGTTTTCGTGTAAAGATTTAATGCATATGGTTGTATTAACTTGAATATTTTTGTCGACGCTAATACTCAACTATTTATAAAATATTTTATAGTAATATGGCATTGTATTGTATGACAGCTGTTAAGCGCAATGTTGTTCGTATATAGCGGAAACAGTTAGTCGACACCCGCCGCAGCGGTAAAGACCTTTACTAAGCTTTTGAAGTAGCTGTGATGGTGAACGAAAATAAATTAGTTTACTATTTGTCTTTATTGTTATATATATAGATTATATATAT
>NW_019215768.1:0-5579 GCF_002532875.2 Varroa jacobsoni | reverse complement strand
AATGGATTCATCGAAAGTTGCCGTAAGAGGCCTAAATATATCGTCCTGCTTAGGCAAGAGCTTTTCAAGGGCGTTGAAGTAGGACTACGCTTGATGCATTATTTTTATTAGTACGACCCATACACCATTTGTTAGTAAATGAATAACTAGATGGCTAAACAAAAGGCTCCCATTGCTTATGACTGGAAAAACGTATCGTTTTAGTTTTTTTTTTTGTCTACTTTGTTTATTTGTTTGCTCACAATTCTAATCGAAAAGCTGGCCATGCATGGAAGACGGGTAACTGAGCGAGGCTTCGAAACCTGATGATTTCTCTTTACTAGTGTTGCCAACATCCGAGTACCTAAAGGCGCTCGTCGTATTTTGTCTAAAGCTAGCACAAGACGGTAAGAGTAAGCTGTAGAATACTAAGTGCAATTTAGGCTGCAACGTCAACGGTCTTGGCTTTTTTCTAGAGGCTTACCTAGTAGAATAACAAGGCCTATTCTATTATGACTGATAATTGCCTACTACACAATAAAATTAAACAAACATGCTTGAAAGTCTCAAGTGGACGAACGTTAACAAATACGGCCGACAAAGATCGTCAAACGTAGTAGATACCTTTAACGTTATAGTATTGAAACCGTCGTTTCGCAAACAGCTACAAAGTAAGTAAGCGTTTATAAAATCGTAGTATCACCCGCACGCTTTCCCTGTGAAAGTTCTTTATCAACAAAAGACTGGCTATGAGTGGCCAGAAAAAAAACCTAATATCTTGAGGATGAAACAAATCACTAGTGTGGCTTCAGCGTAAGCAGCGAGTGTATATATAGTGCTAGTACTACCACCCAGCTAAGAAAAACTAGAGGCTGGAAAACGCAAGGTCTATCATCCCGCTATTCTGAAATCGTACCGCCCTTTGATTGATGCCGTTTCAGATGGCGTTCTTCGTAACGCCGACCGACCTGTCGCAGTTGACAAAGCAATGGAGTGTAATAGGCCGCTATCAATGGCACACCTGCCATTGCTAAGATAAATAAGAAAAACGTCTCTGGATATACAAAACTATAGTATATGCTCTATAGTGGATCTGCTGTGGTAACAGTTGCGACGAATGGGTCTTTTGTTGCCCATGTAACTCTATCACCGTCTACAGGTCAAAAGCCACTCGCTCAGTAAAACCGTAGGTAATGAGTGAGGTCCAGATAATTGTGCGGTACTCGGAACCAGGGCATACTAGCCGTTCGATAGCGTTACGGTGCATGCAAGCAATAATAACCGACCTAAATGAAAATACTTCGAAATTAAGGCAGAGGTACGCGCCATTGCATAGGCAGGAGCTAATTGCAGCTCATCTACTTTTTTAGCATCTTATTATATTTGACGTTAACATATTCAGAGCATCTGTAAAACGCCTAATAATTAAGCCGTATGAACGCTGATGCGCGCTGGCGTGACCAGAAAGCGTGACGTCCAACGTATAACTCGCTCTATACGATACAGAACAGTGCTTTGAACGATCATTGCTAATTGGCCATCATCGTTCATGCTTTATGTGTAGCCGAACCCGTTACGAAACGAATGTGACTTGTTATCCTCTTTAGTTGGCTAACAATCCCACAGGACGACAAAGTTATTAACAAACCCTGTAACCATGGGCGGTCCAACCCAAATACAAACCGAACGAAAGTGCGCGATACTGAAACAATATTCATATCCACATATAACGCGTTATGCAGCCGGGCAATGCTTCGTTGGACATGGCGAGTCTCTGTTACCTTTAACTTAAAGGAAATACCGTATTAGCGGGATTTGTCTTTTTCCTTAAGTTCGTTTGAAAATAAATTGAACCGTCGATTTGCTATCCTTTAGCTTGTTATGGGCTGTAGATCACTTGCTATTTTAACAGTGCTATTGGCAACAGTTTATATACAGTTGGATATATTAACCCAAGTTTCTAGCCCTTGTATCTAAAGGCGTCCAGTTTACACATAAACTTTCCTACCCTGTTGGCGAAACTAAACTCGTAATACATGTACAAAACGTTTACTTGAAGCATATTATCCATAATTCTGTTATAACTCTTTTCTAGAGAACCTTTGCACCAGCGCTTCGGCTGTAATTGAGGATAGCCTATAAGGGAAAAATCAAAAGTTCACTATGAAGTCTTTCGTAAATTACCATTACTGCTATTATTGCAGTTTGGGCCTTCCGATGGATACGGTGTTTCGAAGTGTAGCTTTGTGACGATATGTACGGAGGCGAGATAATGATCTGAATACGCGGCCAGAAGATCGAGAGGATCAATTACATAACGTAAATTAATTGACCGGTATCAGTGAAAATAAATGGGCCAAAATAATAGTAAAACTCCCGTGAAGTTAATCGATCCCCATCCACATCGGCCGCCCGCCGTAGTAACTTTCTTAGGTGTCTGCTATACACTACAGACATTTTACGTGAAGCAGAATCAGCGTACGCCAAACCATACTTAACCCTAACCAATATGTTTTCACTACTATTAATTTATGATCGTCGTTACAACTGCGACGTAACAGATCACCGTATCTCATACTACGTATATAGATTGTCACGTAAATATAACATTATATAAAGCTAAAATATGAAATTCGCAAAACATAGATGGAATGAATAACTATAATTTGAAAAAAAAAAGGGATGGAACGTGCTGCATGTCACGTAGAACGTGGGCCGAATCTGCTTGTTCATTATCCTTTAAAAACAAATGCGATTATTTCGTCACGAATGTTTCGTCACGGATATTTGGCACAGCATTTGCCTTCAAAAAGAATATCGTAAGAATTGGTCTGCTGGAAGGTGCTCAATCGCGGCGTTGAAGTTAATCATTGTTTACATCGTGAAAAATCGGCTTTCTAATTGCCCTTAATATTAGCTAGTTGTTATAGATCCCAATCTATTTTTTGTGATCGAAGGGCCGACATTCTTTGGCACTTTTACGGAAACGCTCGTTGGAGTTTTTAGTTGAGAAGTACAAGATGGTTGTGTTCGCGCATGTGTACAGGATAATACGTTTGAACAGCGCATTGGAGTGCTGTACATTCTTGTACGTATCTGTCCGACCATCCAAGTTATTCTATGACAGCTTTTCCACAGAATTTCTAAGCAGATGAGCAGATGGTCCGCCTGGCAAATCTCGGAAGCCCAGCAGAAGAAATATCACAGACCCCTTATTTATTTAGCGCTATCAGCTTCGGCAAGGGAATGGTAAAGGTTTGTCAAAAAAAGGCAACAAGAGCCGCTGCATATGCTAGATACTATAGGTGTATTCTATATCATTGACGTCCAGTCGGTTTCCAGCAGGATAACGGCACTGCAGGTGTTTAGGCTCGCGTCCTGTTTATGTGAGTGCATTTGCCCTCGAACCTATCGTTGTCCGCGCCACAATGCAAGAGTGAACAAGAATGAAAGAACGCGAGAGGGTAGGCAGCACGTCGAATAATAATGATCTGTGACGATTAATTGTTATCTCATTATAGGTCTTTGCTAGGAACGCGGCCACTGTGACTGCCGTTGGTCTAATGTTATGCTTGGCAGGGCCGTTTTCTGTCTAGTAACCTAATGTAATAACCTACAACTCAGCGATGGTAGTACTACCCATCGGGATACAGACCATTTCCATACTACCGAACCACTAGTCCCTTTGAGCTTTAGGACAATATCATCTCTTATGGTCCTCGAGCAGCCCTACTGTTCCATCGGTTTACTGCTCGCCATCGCTGAGTTGACTACGTCGGCGTTCCGCCATTGAACGAGCAGCACAGCGGAGTCTACTCTGCAATATATAGGAGCTTTTATTATAATATGCAAGTGGGCACCGTCAACTCGTTCAGTTATTGAGCCCCTCAGTATCTAAGCCATCGAGCACAACATTGGTTCTGAAAGAGACCCCACCGCTTAGGTTCTCGCTTCGTTTCCCTCCTTTAATCTCACTCCATCTCCTCAATGCATCTACCCGAGCGGTATTACGGTGTATGCTACGTAGCGAAATTGAAATGATGTCCTTATTACTACTTTATGATGCCTGTTGTATATGAACTGTGTACATGTAATTTTTTGCACTCTGTGCAGGCAGTCGTCATCTTCATGGGCGGTTACTAGGTGCCCCAATGTTGCAGTACATGTAATAGTAAGGAGTGGGAAACCGCAGCGGTAAATAGCGGTTAAGAGGACTTTACTATTTTCTGTAAAACACCATTGGTATATATTATGCAATATATATACACAAATGCAGAGATTTTCACTCCACGTAGCATATCCGCTATCGGCTAACACGCTTCCTCCGCTTGCTGGACCAACTAGTTTCGTGTATCCAGAAAGTGCGCCTGTCAGCCTGTAGCCCTGCTAGTCGACCAGCGACTGCACTCGAAACTGCTTTACTTAAGTATTCACTCATACACGCTCACAAGGCACGTGGAATTCGTTCCCTTATAATAAGTATACACTCTACGTGGGTAAAGCAGCATGGGCTTGCTTAGTAAAATTCAGGTGCTTGTCATTATGCCCATGCAATAACAGAGTTATCAACACAGCACGAGTCCGCGTGAAATACCCTGCACGGCAATAATCACAGGACAACGATGTCCCGTTGCCGCTGAATCTCCTAAGCATTTCTATTGTATGTTGTGTTATCATGCAGGCCAAGGTCCATAATCGGAAACCGATTTATAAAAGGGGAAAAATTGCTATCCAATTATCTGTACAGGAAGCAATGCCAAAAACGACAGCTCCACAAAATCTGAATGCAAACAACGCTTCCATCTATAGGACCTTAATAGTTTAAGGGACTGACTGGCTTCGGCTATACTTATAAGAAGGTCGCTAAAATAGCGATAGGAACTTGTGTTCTAAAATGTGTGCCAAAAGCAAGTGGAGGTAAGCTTTTGCTTAAATATCTGCTTGTGCAAACCTGACTGTTCTGTTATATCTAGTTCCATAAGTTTAATAGAGGCAGTGTTCCTATGCTATTCTCTTCAGGATTTCCGTCCTTGAAGGTTGATCAGCGCTGGCGACACTTGGTTCCATCCTTAGCAATCGCACAAAGACGTCTCGAGCAAGGATCCCGTAGCATGCATCTTCTAGGGATTGGCGGGATGCAACTGAAATTCGTACAAACAAAACGCACTTAGTTTTCTCACTCTCGTTCTGACTTAGACTTGTAAAAGTCGAATTTCGGTAAAAATATCCATAAGAACATTTTAGGGATTGACGGATCTGGCATTTGCTGGATAACCGTTCGAGATCGTACCCGATGCCCCTGTTTCGATGCGGCCGGGGTTCGTTCACTCGTCAAGTTTCTGCTTCCTCGCACACACTCAAATATGTATGCAAATGTAATCATAATCACATTGGTAAATAGTTCGAGATGCGAGTCTGCCCAAGTACGTAGAAACGCTTTGCAATAATATCAGCGAGCGCACATTCACAAGGGACCTATTCCTTTCTAACAACACGGATTTTGCTTAATCTTTGTCAAACAACAAAAAAAAAAAACCTAAAAATGTTGTTGTATTGTACGCCTTTTTGCAGCTGTCATCTTTGGCTTGACCGGTATATAT
>NW_019215767.1:0-5594 GCF_002532875.2 Varroa jacobsoni | reverse complement strand
GTTTGCTATATCACGAATTGCTTTTTCAAAGAGCGAAAAAAAAGACGAAATTGGACAAGAAGGCAAAGTGAAATAAAAAACGAAGTCGGTCTAGACGATCAGAAACATGCTCCGATGGACAGTTGATACCCATAACTTTCAGCATCACGTTGAGGCTCGTCAGTCGCGTCGTAGCTTTTGCTTACAATCGGATAAGAGTCCTACACTATTCTGTCGCACTACGATAGTTGATGCTGTTGCTGCTATTATAATACAAAGAACAACGAAAGTGCCAGAATGGAGGCAGATAGGCCAACTCCTGCAAGCGACGTCGTAATCAATCATCTTTTGTATTTTTTCTCATTGTCGTCTATAAACACTCGACTGCATCTTTTACCATTATGACCACGACACACCGTTCGCTAACAACATTCGTTTCGTATAAGTTGTCAGTTGCAAGACAATAGCCTCACCAGGCAATATACGCTGAACGTATTGTGAACTAGGTTTCTTTTCGCGAACTAACGAGTGATTTTTGGTGGTAAGTTCGTAGCTTCTGCGCAGGACCGGATGCCTCACCATCGACAGCGTCTACTTGCACTCGTGCTCCACCCACTAAGTTGTTGTCAACCGCCGCGGTCAACAACGTCCAAACCTTCTACATCGTTGAGTGTAACAGCATCTGACGCCGCAAACCCGCTGTCAATTTGAGCTATAGCTACCCTCTTGGCTACACCTCACTTGCTTAATGCGGTAGTAGCAGCAGACCGCGAAGTTCGCTTTCCTGTCTGCCTTCGTGTTTCGAGTGTGACACCGCGGTTCCCATATGCACCACCGTCGCCTTGCGCTATCCACTTTTCTGCATTCCCTGTTTTCTTCTTCCATGCGGGATATGGTTTACACCCGTCCGTCCGCTCTCTCTACGTTTCGTGGAGCGCGTATGGACTTCACATTGCTAAGTGTAATATCGGCCTCAAATTTAATACTTGTCGTCTTGCTTCGCGCTTCAAACACGCCAACGGGAGGCCTTCGGGCAAAAAGCTGCCTAACTCTTAGCCACACGGCAAGATAAGGCAACTTCACTCAACGGCGAACGTCGACAAATACTATACGTAATTCCACGTGCCTGTTCTCTGTTCTCTTAGGTGAATAGAGTCTGCTACGACCTCGGGAGCGATTCAGTTATATGCTGTGGTCTAGCTCATTTGATTACTGTTACCGCTGGCTATCACTGTCATTGTTGTTCCAGGTACAACGAAGTTCTGCTGCTTCTCCGTTCACACCGTCTACAAGATAACTCACTAAGAGTGCGTGGCTTTTGTCCAACTAAAGACATTGTACACAAACCTCGGTGTGGCCCTCGTTTTTGCGAAGTTACCTTCGCCTTCTGGGCATCATCACCAATACGACTACATCGATCAGCAACATAATTAACGCTGTCGATGCGACATGCCGCCGGCGCCAGTAGCGATAAGAAAAAGAAGAACGTCAGAGTAGCGTGTCAGCTGAGCAGTAGACAACGAACGCATTCATCAATATAAAACAATGCTGGTAAAAAAAAAAAGCCGATATAGGGCAGTCCAGTTAACCCCTTACAGTTCTTATTTATACCCGTGACGTGCTTATTATTGCTCTTTCTGCCATTGAAAGGGTAAGCATATTGGTCCGCTTATACGAAACGCTATGAAGTTACAACCCAGAAACAGCACCTGTAATAGCTTTTCATTAAGTCGTACGCAGAGAATTTTTCAGACTACGAAAGATTCAGTGACAAAAACAAACACCTTTGGTGTAAAATCATTAGTTGACCATTCATCAATTAAATGCTTTAAGACAGGTGCGCAATGGACATGCTAAGCTTGACCCTGGCAACCCTGGGTGGTAGTAGCATAGACACCTCAACATATCTTCGGATCCTCATCATTGGGTTCGTAATTGCCTTTTGCTTAGCCTTTGGAGTTGGAGCCAACGATGTGTCTAACTCGTTTGGAACGTCGGTGGATGCCAAGGTTTTGATACTCCAAGAGGCCTGTTTCTTTACGACAACTTTCGAGGTGCGTGGGGCGGTGCTGGGACAATGCGTAAAGGTACATTTAACATGAATATTATATATGTTGAAAAAACGAACGCTGGATTGTATATCTATCTCATTGTGTTGTATTGATTATTGCCGCGACAGTGCCAACTTGCTCGGCTTAGGTGCCCCTTCGATTGTCGGAGCGTCGAGTAGCTTCACGATAGTTGCCATGGGCTTAGTCAGTATTCGCTGAAGGGGCCTGCTTAATATATAGTTGGTCACTTGTTACCGGTTAGATATGGCGATAGCTACATCCAACTGGATATGGCTATCGCCATTAGTTTATTTTGTTATCCTGAAGAAGTCACTGAGGAGGGGTTTCATATCCCTACCAGTTTTTATTTTCCATTTCGCTAGTGCATTCAGTATTGTGTTCTTTGATGGGTGGCACGTTCTGAAGTTTAATTGGATCCCTATCTGGGGCAAATTAATTTGCGCTGTCGTCGTGTGGCTGGATTCGCTAAATAATCGGGATTACTCCTACTGTCTTGAAGCAAGGCCACGAATAAGATGGCAAATCGCATCGTAGTAGTAGTAGTAGTAGTAGTAGTAGTAGTTGTTGTTGTAGCACTGTCGTAATACAATATCCGACAGTGATCAGAAGTATCACACAAATGTCAGCTATGAGAATAACGGATCATCTAACTCTTCAGATAACAACTCAACTCCGGGAACCATAGGTGCTGTGATTGACAAAGTCGAAATCAATCACCTGCTTTCGGCTCATAGCGGTCCTTGGATCGTTCGCACACGACGAAAATGATATTTCTAACGCTGTCGGTCTACTCAGGTCAGCATGAAGGCACAGTGGCGCAAAGGCCGGATAACGTAGGTATTCTTCTATTTGGGGATCTTCGTTATTATGCGGATTGCGGTGGCATGATTTCGCATGCATTCCTAATGTTGTTGTTGTTTACAATTCTATGAATTTCTCATGCCACCTTTCTTTTTTTCCTTATCAATACGTGAAATGAGACAAGGAATTTAAGGGCACTTGCCTGCCATGTGGCCTTAGTTGTTTCACTGTACCGTACACTACTGCTTCGTTTTTGTCCTGACTATTGCATTATCAAATGAGGTAACGTGTTCAAATTCTGTATTTTGTGTCCATAATCAAACTGACAACTTTGGCAGGAATTGCTCGTATGAAAGCCACATATCAATCGGCGTTGATAAGTTTCTTTTCGTATGAAACTGGGCTGTATTTGTACAGAACAACGTTCGCGAGCATTAACCGCTGTGATAAGGTAGTCAAAATTACCAAGCATATACCGTTGACTAATTATATATACAGGCTGTTCATCATCGTTAAGTATACTCCAGATGTCTACGTTTATTCACCTGCTCTCCTGTCCCGCCGACACGATTTACTAAATACTGTGTGTAAGTAATTTAAGGCAATGCTGGTTTATATTTACTAGAATCGTATAGAATATTCTGCTCGACAATTGTCTGAGGGTTGTTGGCCTTGCTGTCAGTGTTTCGGTGGAATCAACGTCGTCATCTCTCTCGAACGCTGATTTACCCTAACGTTTACCATAGCCTACGAAGCAGCTATGGTGGCTAGAATCTCTACTCAATTGTCCGTGTCCGAATTAGAATAGGACGCAATAGATTAATGAAAACAATTAAGTGCCGATATGTACATCGAAATTTTGTCTGCTATGACAGTTTATTTTTCGAAGATTCTCCCTTCCCTTAATTGTTTACAGTTTCTCGTACATAACTTGTATCACGAGGCCTCATGCATGCCCGATCTTACCAAATCAAATTACCTTAACCCGAACACCTTTCTTTACTTGTCAATTCGACTAGCATCAATGAACGGTTTTCGGTATTCGTCGTTCTATATGTGCAGCTGCTATTCGAACGTTTGCATACACAGGTACATTTACATTACAGATTTACGCCTACATTAATTATCGTGCGAACGCATGAACCATTAAATATGGAATAAGATCAGGTGTTGTCAAATATGCATGAGATTATTTGGCAAGAAGCGGTGGCCTATTTATGCGTGGGCGTATGTTGAACACGCCACTTGCGGTAGGTACACTCATTCACTGGAGACGACAAAGGAAATGCACTACGGAGTCCGATCCTCGAGTTTTTAGCTGCAGCAAACGTTGTATTATATCGTCATATATATTGTAGGCAATTCTGCTTTGTTCTGTGTCGATTTGTCGTTTTTATTGTTATTTCTATCAACATTTGTTTGTTCTTACGATCTTGTTGTTATTATGTTGATGCTAACATTATATGACGCATTCTGTTATAAGGCTGAGCCTAGTCTAGGAAGGCTTTTGTCCAATATTTGCTATGAGCATAGCAGACGTTATAATTGATGTCATTGTTATTATATGCATCAATGAAATGCCAGCAGAAAAAGCTGATGGGAAAACAGCTCCGAGGGCTCCATTAATAAGACCGGGATATTACTATCAACTTTACATATATCCCGTGCACTGCTGTCGCTACCTATTCATACGTACAGTAAGATGAAAGCTTCGCTCTCTGTCAGCGCGTTGTTTTTACTCGCGTTCAATGTTATCGCTGCTAGAACAGAACATTCGTTATCTTTGGCATGGATTATTGATGAAGTATTCTCTTTCGACGCTCTTCTACATTTGTCCGTCTTTCAGATGCTACTACAAAACCTGTAATCGTAAATTGAACAAAAGTTCTGCCCCGTTCGGTTTAGATATACCTCAATCTGACGGCCGACACGCCGGCGTTAACCATCCTAATAAACACAGTGGACTAGTAATCACACACGGCTATCATAATGCTAATGCTTTATCAATATTTTTTTTTTTTTTTTTGCGAACGTTATGACGTGGCAATAGCGAATAATTGTAGGCGTTAAACAACGACACATCGTGGTTACGCTTGCTAATCCTATCGAATATTACTTGTCCCCAATATTGCCCAGTTTGCGAAAATGACAAAGTTAAGGTATTCATGGCAATGCTATATAACTAAATGAATTCAAATAGATGCATTGTGTAACTTCGATAGGAGCAATGATGGCCAAAGCTATCAGTTTAATAATGGACGCAAAATAGACAACGATTCGACACTGAACACGTTACCTCGTTGATAATGCAACAGTCAAGACAGAAACGAAGCAGTGCGGTGTTCACTATGAAGCTGTATGACGAGCTGATGGGTAGCAAAATGCTCCTAATTGGTCCCTTGTTTCATTTTACATACCGGGAAGGAAGAGTAAAGGTGACACAGACTAACAGATTATATTTTTGTTTTTTTTGTAGCTTTTGTATTTTGTATTTTTATTAATATTTTTTTTTTTATTTTTTACTTATTTTTTATTTTTTATCTATTTATTTTATTTATTTTTTATTTTTATTTTATTTTTTATTATTTTATTATTTTTTTATTTCTTACTTTTTTAACATTTTTTAGTTGTTTTTATTTTTTTTTTGTATGTATTTTTGTATTTTTTCATTTTTTTTTATTTTTTTACTTTTATTTTTTTATTTTTTTATTGTGTTTATTGTTTTTTTTTTATTTTTTATTT
>NW_019215765.1:0-5656 GCF_002532875.2 Varroa jacobsoni | reverse complement strand
CGAGTAGAAGCTCCTTCAACCTTACGACAGGGCAAGCGGAGGGAGAAGTAATACCGGAAAAAGCAAAAATGAACATAATAATAGGAGTTATAAATAAAGAGGAGACAGAAGAGGGACTAACAAAAGTGATTAAGAAAGTAGTCAAGACTCTTAAGGAAGAAAAAGGACAAGCAACACCAGTAGTAAAGATAACTGAACAGGCAGATACGGAAAACACCAGAGAACTGTTAGAGGTTTACGGCAGATATTTCGGGTGTGATATCAGCATATGTAAAGATCAAAAGGAGAATACACAAAAACAAAATATGGAAAAGAAGGAAAACGAAAAATCGATAATACAAGGAAGACGCAATGAAGAGACCACAACAATAAGAATAAAGGCAGGAGAAAACAGATCCTACAGCGAGGTGCTGACGGGAGTCCGAGCGAAACTAGGTCCCACAAAGATAGAAAGTAAGATAGGAGTCTCCCAAGGAGCCGGACGAGACGTCATACTCAAAATACAGGGAAACACAAGAGATGAAGCTACAAAAATTGCTAATATTCTTAAAAACGAGGAGGGCATGAAAATGGAGGTAAGCACGAGGATAAATAAACACACGCTGGCCTTATGGGACGTAGACCCACTGGCTACGGGAAGAAAGATAGCGAGCGATATTAAAACAGCGCTGGGATTACCAGCAAGCACGGAAATAATAGCTGGAAATCCTCGACAGTCTAAGAGCAGCTGGTACTCATTGATACAAATACCAACAGCCCTGGCAAAGAATATAAGGGAAAGAAGAGCGATACAGATTGGACCATGTAAGATAAGGGAATGGATCAGGTTACCAAACTGTTACAGATGCCAAAAAGTAGGACATAAAGCCTATGAATGCATTGAAAAATCAATAGTTGAAGGGAAGAGATGCTACCATTGTGGGAGCACCGGGCACAGGGCATATATCTGCGAAAGAGCGATCCCATTCTGCTACGAATGCGACACGGAAGGCCACAGGGCTACATCAATGCGGTGCCCCAGATACCGCGCCCTGGTGGACCAGACCAAACGTAAACACGACAGCAACAAGACAGCAATAAAATCCCACCCCTGTTCCCCCACAGGATCAGAAGAGATAAAAATAGGAGAGAAAAACGAAAGTACAGAGAGAGAAAGAAAAGAGGAAATAAGGAGGAAGGAAAAGAGGACAAAAAGGCCAACGACGGACGAAGAAAACTTCATAACACCAACAGCAAAAAAGACGGCGAAACGAACAACTGAAGAACTAAGGATAACAAGGCAAACGGAGGAGCAGGAAACAGAAGAATAAGCAAAATGGAGTTCAAACTAATCCAGATCAACCTCAACCGTTCATCTGTTGCCCATGACCTACTGGAAATTACAACCCAAAAATACGGCATACACCTTGGCCTACTATCAGAACCGAATTACAAAAGAATAGCTAACGATAAAGGAGTTGTAGTAGCGGATGATAAAAAGGATACCGCAATATACTGGAGCGGCATGAGGGACGTAGTAATAAGAGGGAAAGGAGCAGGAAATGGTTTCGCATGGGCGGAGATCGAGCACGTAGCGGTGCTCTACACATGCTACTTCTCGCCCAATAAACCAATAGAAGAATACAAAAAATTCCTAGAAGAAATAGGACAAAGTCTAAAGCAACATGACAATAGGAAAAAGATTATAATCACAGGAGATTTTAACTCAAAGAATATAATATGGGGCAGCGGAAGAAACGACAGAAGAGGGATAATGACCCTAGAGTGGCTAGCAACGGAGGGACTGGCAGTGCTTAATGACGGAAAGGCACCCACGCGTGAACACGGCGGCTACCCATCATACATAGACATTACACTAGTAAACAACGAAGCAGCAGCAACCACAACAGGATGGAAAGTCTTGAATAAAGAAGAAAGTGGCAGCGACCATCACTACATATTCTTCCAAATAGAACACACAGGATCAGCAGGAGGAGCACAGGGAAAGATGAGAAGATGGCAAGCTAGGAAACTAGACCAACAAATTCTGTGCAGAGAATTAGAAGAAAAATGTGAGCAAGTCATGCTAAGCGAAACAGGAAACGAAGGAATACAGATAGAAGCGCAACAACTCAGCCAGCTCATGATAGATCCATGCACAAAAGCAGACCAGCGACAGCCCACAGATAGACTATACCACCGCCCAAAACACTGGTGGAATAAAGAAATTGCAGAACTTAGGAAAATATGCGTGAGGAAAAGACGCACATACACAAGAACAAGAAGCTGGCAAAAACGCACGAACAACTTACAATCGGATACGGAACAAAGAGCAGCACAACAACTACGGGAATATCAGAAAGCTCGAAACAAACTGAGAAAAAGTATAAGACGTAGTAAAGAAAAATCCTGGAAAAAACTCATAGAGGAGGTCGACCGAGACGTTTTTGGACTTCCGTATCAAATAGTAATGAACAAAATAAGGAAAAGATCACCACCAATCCCCCCAGATATGGTGAGGAAAGCGGTAAGAGACTTATTCCCTATGCAACCAAGAAAGGACGATATAACGATTGAGGTAGATGAAAGAAACATCCCCGAAGTAACTCTGGAAGAAATAACAGAGGCAGGAAATAAAATAGCAACAGGGAAAGCACCAGGGCCTGACGGCATCCCACCGGAAGTAGTCAAGATATTAATCAAAAGGTGGCCAAGGATAATACAAAAAGTGGCGAACGCCATATTAAGGAGAGGAATATTCCCGGATATATGGAAGGAAGCAAACCTAGTCCTGATTCCAAAACCCGGAAATAAGACAGGTTCCACGGCATTTCGGCCAATCTGCCTATTAAATATAATAGCAAAAGCTATGGAAAGAGTAATAGTAAACAGATTGAACAAGGAGATCGAAGACAAAGAGGCACTGTCGGAGTCCCAATACGGCTTTAGGAAACACCGTTCCACGATGACAGCTGCGGACAGGGTCCTCAGGACAGCAAAGGAAGAGATGAGAAGCACACTCAAGACCCGGAACTTCGTACTACTAATCCTACTGGATGTTAGAAATGCCTTCAATAGCATGAACTGGGGAAAACTAATGCAAGCATTAGAAGAAAGGAATATCTCCACGTATCTACGCAGGGTCATCAGCTCATACTTAGAAAACAGAACACTAATAGCAGAAGGGACAAGATACACGATCTCAGCGGGAGTTCCACAGGGATCGGTACTAGGCCCTATGCTGTGGAATCTAGCCTACGACGGCGTTTTACAAACAACTGGAGTGCCGGAGGGGCTAGAGATAATAGTATACGCAGATGATCTAGCTCTTATAATCAGAGTCCGGACAGAGGTGGAACTAGAGAATAAAGCTAACGACTCTCTCCAAATCATAGAACGGTGGATGGAAGAACATTACCTAAGGCTAGCAGCAGAAAAGACAGAAGCAATATACTTAACTGGAAAAAAGAAGACCACAAATATAGAAATATACCTGGGTAACACACGAATTAGCATCCAAAAAAGAGCAAAGTACCTTGGAGTAATAATGGACACCGCAATGACTGGAAGAGAGCATATTAAACACGCAGCCAAAAAAGCAGAAAGAACAGCCCTTAATCTGGCGAGAATACTGCCCAGAGTGGGAGGAGCCTCGGAGGGCAGCCGGAGACTACTGTCCTCAGTAGCAGAGGCGGCAGCGCTATATGCAGCTCCGGTATGGGCAGAAATGGCGTTGAGGACAAAAGCCAACAGATAAATACTGCTAGCGGCACAAAGAATCGTAGCAATACGAGTGGCCAGAGCATACAGAACAGTGTCAACCGAAGCACTCCTAGTACTAGCCCAAATGATCCCATGGGACCTGCTAGCCATAGAAAGAGCGAAACAAAGACAAAGAAACGAAGCCACAGACAAAGCAAGAGCAAGGGAGGAAACAATGAATAAATGGCAGCAGCAATGGGAAAATCCACGCACGTATGGAGGAGGAGAATCTCCAAGCAGCTGGACCCGATACCTAATACCAGATGTCAGAAAGTGGTATTGCGGAAAACAGGGAGAATTAACATATTACGCCTGCCAAGTTCTGTCGGGACACGGACAGTTCCAGACATACATGAAGAAAATTGGCGAAGCGCAAATGGATACCTGCGTGCTCTGTGAGGCGGGCATGGAAGATGGAGTAGAACACACCCTACTCCACTGCCAGGCATTAAAAATGGTCAGAGACAAACAGGTACATAGAGAAGTAAGAACAAAGAACACTACTAAGGAAATGGTGAACATGATGGTCAAGGATAGGAAGAACTGGGCCAAGGTCACGGCCTTCTTCGACGAAATGATAAAAAGTAAAGAACAACTAGAAAGGAAGAGACGTAAGAGAATAGTGGAAGGGCACACTCGAAACAATGGTGGGCCTAACGCGCAACAACCGCATCCAAAGGTATTACAGAGCGCACGGCCTCCCTCGAGAGCTAGAGAAAATGTTCAAGAGGAAGGCCAAAATGGAGGATGGACTGGAACGACTCAAAGAGAAGGAAGATGAAATGACCATTCCTGCAAGCCATGGTTTCGAAGTAATATCAAAAATATACCGAGCCATGGCCCAAGCGGATAAAGGGGTCCAGGGCTTAGTGGGTGAGAGTCCCACAGTACCGGACTTAAAGCAGACTTGCCATGCCTATGCCCGGTCTGCATAATGTATTTGCCCTCAACCTCCAAAAAAAAATAAAAAAAAAGATAAGAGGGTCATTGGTACTTAAAAGCCTAAACGAGTTTTGCCATCACCATAGAGAACCACCTGGTACTTGAAAACCTTAACGAGTTTGGCCGTTGAGCCATTGTGGCAGAGAAGGGAGCTATCTGGTACTAGACAGTCCTAACAAGCTTAGTCATCTAGCTGTTGCGGTGAAAAAGAAAGTTATCTGGTAATTCAAAGTCCCAAAGAGTTTGGCCATCTGGCCGTTGTGGCAGATAAGAGAGCCATCGGTACTTAAAAGCCCAAGCGAGTTTTGCCATCACCATCGAGAACCACCTGGTACTTGAAAACCTTAACGAGTTTGGCCGTTGAGCCATTGTAGCAGGGAAGAGAGCCATCTGATACTGGAATGCTCTAACAAGTTTGGTCATCTAGCTGTTGCGGTAAAGAAGAAAGTTATCTGGTAATTCAAAGTCCCAACAAGTTTGGCCATCTGGCCATTGTGGCAGATAAGAGGATCATTGGTACTTAAAAGCCTAAACGAGTTTTGCCATCACCATCAAGAACCACCTGGTACTTGAAAACCTTAACGAGTTTGGCCGTTGAGCCATTGTGGCAGGGAGGAGAACCATCTGGTACCGGAAAGTCCTAACATGTTTGGTCGTCTGGCTGTTGCGGTGAAAAAGAAAGTTATCTAATAATTCTAGTTCCAATGAGTTTGGCCATCTGACTGTTGTGGCAGATAAGAGGGTCATTGGTACTTAAAAGCCTAAACGAGTTTTGCCATCACCATCGAGAACCACCTGGTACTTGGAAACCTTAACGAGTTTGGCCGTTGAGCCATTGTAGCAGGGAAGAGAGCCATCTGGTACTGGAATGCCCTAACAAGTTTAGTCATCTAGCTGTTGCGGTGAAAAAGAAAGTTATCTGGTAATTCAAAGTCCCAACGGGTTTGGCCATCTGGCCGTTGTGGCAGATAAG